>NC_084747.1:51876465-52104273 GCF_033978785.1 Entelurus aequoreus | reverse complement strand
GGTTGCTAAGTATAAAAATGAGCCGGAATTTTTGAACGGAAGAAACTGCTGTTCTAAATGTGTCCACTTGATTTATTTGTATCTCTGTAGATCAGGGGTCACCAACGCGGTGCCCGCGGGCACCAGGTCGCCCGTAAGGACCAGATGAGTCGCCCGCGGGCCTGTTCTAAAAAAAAATAAAATAAAAAAAATAAATAAATAAATAAAAAATAAAAAAAAAATGTTTTTTTTAATTTTTTAAAAAAAATTAAATCTACATAGAAAAAACACAAGATACACTTTCAATCAGTGCATCAACCCAAACAACCTCCCCCATGCACACTCATCCACACCCACTCACACAAAAGGGGTTATTTCTTTCTGCTACCAATATTCTGGTTCCCACAACATAGACAACACATCTGCAAGGGACACAGTCCCTGAAGCACACATGATTGTATAGGCTGCTGGTCCACTAACATTTTCATTAATTACTATTTTTTATGTAATTATTTTTATATTGTTTTACTTTCTTTTTTATCCAAGAAAATGTTTTTTATTTATTTATCTTATTTTATTTTATTTTTAAAAAAAGGGCCTTATCTTCAACAGACCAGGTTGTCAATGAAATTAGATTTGTTTAAAGGGTTTTTTAAACCAGGCCCAGTCCAGATAATGTCCAAGTCGGACTCAGCAACACACACCTTCATTCATGTACACAGAAAAAAATTAGGGAACACAACAGATTGCATATAATTTATAAACAAAATTACATTTTCAAAATAAGCATTTATGTACAGTCCAGATTATGTCCAGGTCACTCAAATTAGGGAACACAACAATAGATATCATATAATCTATAAACATAATTATACTTTCAAAATAAGCCTTTGAGGACTTCTCATCTTTTTTTTAATGTTTTTTGGCATCATTATCGTTTTCAACCATGTAACTTTCTAAAGTTAGAAAATACTGAATAAATGTTTTAAAGAAAGTAATACTAAGTGAATATCTGTTTTTGGCCTTAAAAATAAACATTTTACCGAGTACTATAATTAAATTGACTAAATCATGATTGTCAATGAACTCTCCTAAAATAACAGAAACCACATTAAGCTTCATAAACAAACCAATCCTTAAACACATTTTTTCAACTTCCACCCAAAACAAAGACACAATATGACAATACCAAAACAAATGCAGGGTGGATTCAGGCTCCTGACAACAAAATCGGCAATCATCTGACTCTGTCATATTCCATAATTGTAACATTTTCCCTGTGGGTAAGAAGTTATAAATAATTTGAATTTGAAAATAACGATTTTGCACATCGATAGTGGTTTTATAGATTAGTTTGAATATGGCATCCCATGGCAACGGGCAGTCAAAAAAGTCCTCCCATTTTCCATTTGTGTTGTATGAGGCAGCCTTCAAAGATTTCTTTATTAAATAGAAATTATATATTTTTCTATTTATTTTAGTTCCTTTTTGCCAACTAGAATTTCTTATTAGAGGTTTACAAACTAATAATTTAGTAGTTCCATAATTAATTATTTGTTTCCATCTTTTCCGAATTACTCCAGTTAGTTGATAAAATGAAAAGCTTGAGCAAGCATCACAATACATAGCTCTAAATTCATCATACTTCATAATTTTACCATTCTCATTGATAATATCATTGACAAAAATGATTCCTCTTTCAAACATATTTTTCCAAAAGAAAGGCTTTCCATCTATTACAATATTAGAGTTCATCCATATTAACTGCTGCAAAATATCGTCTCTTTTTTCTGGCACATAAAATCGAAAACACCACTATGAGTGGATTGTTTCCTTTATGAACCCCGCCATGTTTCCCAGCAGACTCTCTGGGAGGGGATCACTTGTAAAAAAGGATACAATTTCTTTTGATACAGTACATGTTTTTTGTCCAACAGGACATTTGTGTACCACTCAATGTTTAAATACATCTTTGGAACAATTGATGCTTTTAAAGACAGACACATAGCTTCAAGGTTGAGAAGTTTCAGGCCCCCATATTCATACTCTTTGTACAAAACCTTTCTTTTAATCTTTTCTGGTTTGCCGTTCCAGACAAAATCAAAGACCCTCCGCTCATAAATCTTAAAAAAGTTTTGTGATGGAGCTGGTAATGACAAAAACAAATAAATAAATTGAGGAATAATTAACGAGTTGGCAATAGACATTTTACCATACAAGGTTAGGGATTTCCCTTTCCATAATTGCATAATTTTGTCCAGCTTTCTTAGTCGATTATCATAATTTACTGAGCCCAGATCTTCCAGATTTTCTGGGACAACAACACCAAGTATGTTAACTGGTCCATCTGTCCACAAAACAGGCACTTTGCATTCCATTCGAAAGGACGTTCCCTTTAGATTTCCGATCCTTAACATTTTACATTTATCATAATTAAGCATAAGGCCAGATTGATGTGAAAATATGTCCAAAAGATTAAGAAGGTTCCGCAAACAATGAGGAAAAATCTTATCTTTGTGAATCAGCCTTTTCTGACATGAACTTCATCAAGAACAAACACAGAACACGCCTCACTGATGCACATCTGCAAGACTCACTCAGAGTTGCAGTGTCAAGTTACACACCAGAGTACAACACACTAGTTAACAGCATGCAATGCCAGGCTTCCCACTAACTGACAAAGAAACAGATAACAGATTTGGTGTCCAGTTCAAAGTGTGACATGATTTAAAAATTTGAGAGTTTACTTTTGTATTTTACATGAGTTATTATGTGTACAAACATGGTGCAAAGTAATTCATGATTTGTTAAAAAATGTTAGTGGCTAGCTAGTTAAAATGGGATATTGTGATTTCACAAGACTGTCTTAGAAGTGCTCATTTGAAAATGTTCAATTTGAAAAATGTGCACTTAGAGAAAATATAAAAAATAAAGTGTTGCATATTGATATTTATCTGTTTCTATATATATTTATTGTGAGAAATCATTAAGATGATCAGTGTTTCCACAAAGATAAATATCATTAATTATTAATAATAACAGAGTTAAAGGTAAATTGAGCAAATTGGCTACTTCTGGCAATTTATTTAAGTGTGTATCTAACTGGTAGCCCTTCGCAGTAATCAGTACCCAAGAAGTAGCCCTTGGTTTCAAAAAGGTTGGTGACCCCTGCTGTAGATGATGCTACATGTGTAAGAAAAAATAAACCGCATGATGTTAGTGCACCAGTCGAGGAAAATGATCAAACTACATAAATAAGATCCTGTAATTTGATTCTGATATTATTTTTCTATCTTGATAGATTGAAAATTAACACCAATGAGTTAACTGATTGAACGTTACCACATCATTTATTCAGAAAGTATAAATAACGACTAATAAAGATAGAAAACTACAAACCCCGTTTCCATATGAGTTGGGAAATTGTGTTAAAGGGAAATATAAACGGAATACAATGATTTGCAAATTCTTTTCAACCCATATTCAGTTGAATATGCTACAAAGACAACATATTTGATGTTCAAACTGATAAACATTTTTTTTTGCAAATAATCATTAACTTTAGAATTTGATGCCAGCAACACGTGACAAAGTAGTTGGGAAAGGGCATGTTCACCACTGTGTTACATGACCTTTCCTTTTAACAACACTCAGTAAACGTTTGGGAACTGAGACACGTTTTTGAAGCTTCTCAGGTGGAATTCTTTCCCATTCTTGCTTGATGTACAGCTTAAGTTGTTCAACAGTCCGGGGGTCTCCGTTGTGGTATTTTAGGCTTCATAATGCGCCACACATTTTCAATTGGAGACAGGTCTGGACTACAGGCAGGCCAGTCTAGTACCCGCACTCTTTTACTATGAAGCCACGTTGATGTAACACGTGGCTTGGCATTGTCTTGCTGAAATAAGCAGGGGCGTCCATGGTAACGTTGCTTGGATGGCAACATATGTCGCTCCAAAACCTGTATGTACCTTTCAGCATTAATGGCGCCTTCACAGATGTGTAAGTTACCCATGTCTTGGGCACTAATACACCCCCATACCATCACAGATGCTGGCTTTACAACTTTGCGCCTATAACAATCCGGATGGTTCTTTTCCTCTTTGGTTTGGAGGACACGACGTCCACAGTTTCCAAAAACAATTTGAAATGTGGACTCGTCAGACCACTGAACACTTTTCCACTTTGTATCAGTCCATCTTAGATGTGCTCAGGCCCAGCGAAGCCGACGCCGTTTCTGGGTGTTGTTGATATATATTGCCACCATTCCCAACTTCTTTGTCACGTGTTGCTGGCATCAAATTCTAAAGTGAATGATTATTTGCAAAAAAAAAAATGTTTATCAGTTTGAACATCAAATATGTTGTCTTTGTAGCATATTCAACTGAATATGGGTTGAAAATGATTTGCAAATCATTGTATTTCGTTTATATTTACATCTAACACAATTTCACAACTCATATGGAAACGGGGTTTCCATAAAAAACCCCAACAACATTAGGATTTGTACACTTTCAGAATGTGCTTGTTCTATTTTTAAACAAAGAAAACAATCTGAAGTTGTCTTTATTTTTAAGTTATCGTGCCGTGATTTTACCAGTCCGGCCCACTTGAAGTAGATTTTTCTCCATGTGGCCGTCAATCTAAAATGAGTTTGACACCCCAGATCTAGACTTCTAGAGATCTCTTGACTCATTTTCATTGGATATTAGCCCTTTCAATAAATTCAATGTTTTGTATGTATGTGGAAATCATGCATTGGTGCGAAAAAAAACTGTGATTGGACTTCGTGGCGAGTGAAACTGCTGCTTTCAGGCGGCAGTCAGTTCAACACCTGGCCTGGTTTGAGAAAGATGATATTGAGCCATTTGACATCTTGCTAACAATGTTTTTTTTTTTTATTATTGAATATGCCTTACACAGGCTTTATGCAGCCCATATACTCGGAAATGGTGGCTTCTATTTCATCTCCATTGACTGCTCAGAGGTTTAAAACAATAACGATAGTATATATCTGTATCTGAATCAATTTAAGTGGACCCCGACTTAAACAAGTTGAAAAACTTATTCGGGTGTTACCATTTAGTGGTCAATTGTACGGAATATGTACTTCACTGTGCAACCTACTAATAAAAGTTTCAATCAATCAATGAAAACCCCAAAGTTACAGTGTTTGATAGGCCATGCCACGCTTCCCTAAAATTTTACGGACAATGAAACCAAAAGTTATTTCTCTCTATCTTACCAAATTCCCACTCAATCGATACAGCATTTTAGGAAAACTTGATCCCCATGTCTGTGGAATTCCAGCAAGATCGGTCAATAAGCCTGCTCAGCGGCCTTATGGTTAGAGTCTCCGCCCTGAGATTGGTAGGTCATGAGTTCAAACCCTGTCCTATAAAAATGGGACCCTTTACCTCCCTCCTTGGCATTCAGCATCGCAGGTTGGAATTGGGCTGCTCACTGCTCCTCTCACCTCCCAGGGGGTGGAACAAGGGAATGGGTCAAATGCAGAGGGTAATTTCACCACACCTAGTGTGTATGTGACTATCAGTGGTACTTTAACTTAACTTTAAGGAACATGGGTTCCAGCAACGAACGTATTGGCAGTGTGTGAAGATTAGCAGCATTCGGAACTCATTGACTTGCTGTCAAATTGTCATAGAACTTTGAGAACAGCTGCACAACACACGTTGTCACATGTCACCCCATAGGACAGGGCTATTCAACTAAACTGTTCTTAGGGCCACTTTTCCAGAAAGCTAAGGACCGGGGGGACAGACTTCTCCCTTTACTATTATTCTTATTTTGTATATTTTCAACTAAAAACAGTGTCCTCTGTAGTGGACACTTGTTTTTGGTCTATTTCTTACTTAAGAGTTACAAATTGTCGTAAAAATGAAAAACAAAAGAGTCCATTGCAGAGAATTCCGGCTTAAAATTGTAAATAAAGTTTCACTTCACCAAATGGCGAGTCGTAATTCTTGGGGTTAGAGCAGGCCTGGGCAATTATTTTGATTCGGGGGTCCAAATTTAGAGAAAAAAATGTGTCTGGGGGCCGGTATATCTATTTTTAGGAACACTAATACAAAACCTCACAATGTCTGATTGAATGCTAAAAACGTTATGACAGACCGCCTTAAAAAACAGAATGTAATTTAAATTATGTTTACAGAATGAGACACCCAGAATGTACATGAAAATAAAGAATGTGGGATTTACAATATTAACTATAAACGATAAAACACTGAATATTGACAACATATGAACGTCACACCCCCTCTCGGTCGACATATTTTACAATCAAGCGAAACCCAACAAAAATGCAACAAACAGCAAAATATGAATGCCAAGGGTAAAAAAAAACACTTACAATCTGATATAATATCACTTTTCTTGCAGAACTTTGTTGTAAAAATCTCCTTCCGCGTCTGTCCCTGACACCCACATTTCAGGCTGGCTCTGGAAACACTGTGTGGAAACGCTCCCCACCCATACCGCTTGGTGCCTCGTCTGAGCTGCTGTGACTTAGATTACCATAGTAACTAATTAGATTACCGTAGTAACTAGTATATCATGCAAAAGCGCAGATTCCAACCATTGAAATACAAAACTTCCGGTAATTTCAAAACATCACTGCACATCATACTGACAGTTTCGATCTTAAAGATCTAAAAAAAAAATTTGGGAATGTCCGGCGGGCCAGATTGAAAAGCTTAATGGGCCGCATGCGGCCCCCGGGCCTTAATTTGCCCAGGTCTGGGTTAGAGTGTCCGCCCTGAGATCGACAGGTCGTGAGTTCAAACCCCGGCCGAGTCATACCAAAGACTAAAAAAAAATGGAACCCATTACCTCCCTGCTTGGCACTCAGCATCAAGGGTTGGAATTGGGTCGTTATCACCAAAATGATTCCCGAGCGCGACCACCGCTGCTGCTCACTGCTCCCCTCACCTCCCAGGGGGTGGAACAAGGGGATGGGTCAAATGCGGAGAGTAATTTCACCACACCTAGTGTGTGTGTGACTATCAGTGGTACTTTAACTTAATAACACAAGCGATATGTTTACATTGGTCCAACTTCCTTTATATAACATGAGTGCTCTGCTGTCTTTAAGGGCCTACTGCAGAAAAGCTAGTCAAAGACCATCTATATGACAAGAAATGGCAAAAATGTTAGTATTTCCCAAAGTTTTAACTGAACTCTTTGTTCAGTTTGTCATTCCTGGGCGGGATTTGGCCCCCGGTTCACCAGTTGAATAGCGGTGCCCGAGGAGTAGAAAATGCCAAAACCATGCTTGACATTCTAATAGTTTCTAACTGTCAAACTGTTGCATATCCCTTGTGTAATGTTCATATTGTTATTACTCAGCCAGCGTTTGTGGGTCTGATGGACCCGTTGCATTTTGTGGCTTTTAATGCCTCACAATGCAACACTTTTATGTTAAAATACTGAACAGATGTTTACCTTACCCCAATAAACATCTGTTCAGTATTTTAACATAAAAGTGTTTGATAGTGAGGCATTATAAGCCACAAAATGCAACGGGTCCATCAGACCCACAAACGCTGGCTGAGTAACAACAATATGAACGTTGCACGGAAAATTTCTCTGCCAGTTTCTGCATCCCACATGGATTCTTCTTTTGTGTTTCTGCACCTGCGGTTCCCACACAAGGTTGCAACATTGTTTGTCGACACGGTCTGCTCTCATTTTCTCGCACATTTGACCCTCTGATTTTCTGTGTACCTACACTCTGTCCTCCTCCTGTCTAGGCCTGCTGTGTGTGTGTGTGTGTGTGTGTGTGTGTGTGTGTGTGTGTGTGTGTGTGTGTGTGTGTGTGTGTGTGTGTGTGTGTGTGTGTGTGTGTGTTACATAGAACATCAATTTCCACACTTCTATTAGCCCCGGGTCCAGTGGACCCGGACATCTGTAATAGAAATGTGTAGGGGGAGTGTATGGTGTGTGGTCATTAAATATGTATTCTGATATATGTTCTTCACAGAAAATGAGCCAAAGTCAGTGAGTCTCCGTTTAAAAAATGAATTAATTGTATCATTTTTCTTTTAATAAAAAATGAAAATGGGTCCCACAGACCCGAACAACACACAAGGGATACATATGCCAATGTCCTCCCTTTTACAGCCTTTTACAATATTAGCGAACCACAATCACGTCAGTCAAAGAGCTGCCAGTCAAACACCCACAGATATTTCCCGTGCAATAACGTCTGGTATTAAATTTGCCTCACTACTTAATTTGCTCTCACTATCCGACTGTGACCCCCAATAAACTCTGGTACCCGCAATTCCCCCCGGCCTAATGTCATGGCTTATTGGGTGCCTAATTTACAGACTCAAAGAGAGGAAGTGAGCAGAACGACAAATTGCTGAGAAGGGAAAGAAAGAGCTTATAGGATAGAGAGAGGGGGAAAAAATGCAGGATAAGAAAGAAATAAATGAAATTGGATCATCAAACCGTGACGCTCTCAGGACACTGGGTGAGCATCCAGCCAATCAAGTGCCGGCTAGCCAAAGGGCCCAGATTATGTTGGACTGGTTGAAAGTGGGTTATTGTTCACCAATTAATGCCACGGAATGATTGCTGAGCTTGGGTTTTCCCCCCTATCGCTGTCTTTATCCCACTCTCACAGTGTCCCCTTCTTCCCTCTTGTACTCCCTCCAGTCGGGGGAGATGAGGAGTAATGATGAAAGGATGGAGGAAATGGTGCCAATGCGTCTTATGCTCCGAGATGAAAGGCGAGAGGAAAGTGGATCAATGATGGCCGTGAGAGAGGTGCGGCCGGGGTCACTTGTAAACCATAATTCCTGAAAGCTGCCAGGGTAGTTTTTTTTTTGGAGACCATGCCAAGGGTTGTCGTTTCATCGGGATCCAGCGCACAAATGCCTGTCAGAAAGGATGCAGACTGACTGGGAGATAAACATGGAATATCAAAGAATGACTTGTTTTTGTTAGACCAAAAGTCAGACCAGGAGTCATCTAGGACACACCAGTCTACTATCATCGACACTAATGGATACGACTCAAGATAAGTCCATTTTATTTCCACACCACTAATTGGTACGGACAGTAATCTGAAGGCTTTTGCTGAACAAAGGGACCTTGTCCTCATGCTCCAAAGAAAACCAACATGAGCAAGCACTTTGACAACAGAGGCAAGGAAATTCTAAAATGATTATTAGCAAAGAGATCTAAATGCGCAGTTGTCATTGACACCATCAGTGAGATACTAATTGGACAATACACAGCAGTAATATGGACGTTTGCAGTGGAGTAGACAGATCAACATAGTCATGAGAAACCCAAATATGTCTGGTGGAAGGGGTTTTTTTTTGGTCCTGCTGACAATATTACTGAAACTGGGAATAGTAATTTGAGTGAGGTCAGTTTGTTTCCTGAGCACAGCAGAGGTGACCCTTAAACAAGGCATTCAACTCTCAACTGGTCCTTTTTCTATGTTTTTATCCTATCCTGTCATCAGGGTGCTGGAGGCCATCTAGCCCAGCTAAACTAGGGCAGGATGCGGGAGTTATTCATAGGGTCCTCTATCTGTTCAAATGTGGAAATAATAATTCACTGCAGAATTGATGGATGGACTTATACTTTGTTCAAAACCGCTTTGTCTGTTCAGAGTCAAAACAGGGGCGCTGGAACCTATCCAAGCTGAGTTGAAGAGATTCAAAGGTCAATCCCGGTGTCTATCATCATTCCAGCGAAAGATTTTGTGTCTTAAGTACGATCTATATCCCATGTCCTGTGCCAACAACAAGACATAGGGCTGGAGCTTATCCCAGCTGAAGAAGGGTAGGAGGTGGGGGTCAATCCTAAAGTCTTCCACACAATATGTCAAATTGTCTGTCTGGTGTGTACCGTAGAAATCCTTCCATCCAATCAACACCTCGTATCCTGTGACGCATCCAGACATCGAGTTGGGGCTTATACCAGCTGACTTGACAAGGGAAAGTGGTCAACCCCAATGCCTTAAATCAGTCCAAACAAGTGGAAAAATAATTGTCTGGGTCACACCAGGGTGAAGTCTTGTCTGGGTTTCGTCTGGTTTCAGGTCGTCTTGTCACTTCCTGTTTTATTTTGAAATGCTAACTCTCCCTCTCGTTTCAGATCACTTGCTCTTCCTCCTGTATCACTGGTCTGATGTCTCTCCTGATTGCCTGATTGTGCCCACCTGTGTCACCCTCCCTCATGTGTGTAAATGCCTCGTCCTCCTTCTGTCCTGTGCCAGAGTTTTCCGTATCTTCTTGTGCGTACCTCCAGCGTTTCCTTTGCCACAGTCTTGTCCACAGCTATAGCCACGTTTTTGTGTACCTTTTGATCCACGAGAAATTATTGGTTTGTAATCTTTTGTCAGGTAAGATTGGCTTCCTAGCATCGCCTCCGTTGGAGCACCTTTTGTTGTATTTGGTAGTTTTTGTTCATAGCACCTTTTTCCCTCCTTAGCCGGAGCGTTCTGAGTAATATTTTTGTTTGTTTAGTGGACAGAGCAGTGACGTGCAGTCAGGGGAGGCAGGTGAGGCGGGGCCTCACGTGCCATCATGGAAAGAAAAAAAATGTAAAAAGAAAAAAAAATGATTAAATTGTTATATGTATCCAGTGATTATACTATAAAGTGATTTTCCATTTAACTTCACGAGTTTTAGATTATTTGTATTCAAAATCGCTGAATTTTCACATTTGCCGTTCAAATACTGAGAAGAGACTTGCTGTGATCAGCAGCCAGTTGAGGCACGTCACTGAGTTGAGCCTCACATGGATTGCGGACTCGGCTAACTGCTGGCCTGCTGTGCAGTGAGACCGTATTGCTATATTACTATATTATACATTTCCATAGTTTAGTTAGCTGGGGTATATAATGTACAGTGTATTCTGTCAACTACTGTATGTGTGTAACGTATTTCTTGTGCTGAGCAATCATAAAACTGCTGCGAAGACGCACTGGCTGAGGCTCGCAGTAATTCCGCCTCCTTGTGCCGGTTAATGCACCCCCGCCGTAGAATGCACCCCCTGACGAGAGTGCTATATCAACTAAAGCCCACACTTAAACTTTCCACGTGCAAGATTGAATCTATTTAAAAAAGTTATTTAATAAGAAGCCAAAAAGTGCAAAAAAAATAATGTTCGTGTTGGAGGAGTTGTGAATGACTGCTGGGCCACAACATTAGGTACACCTGCAGACTGCAGCACGGATTTCATATTTCAGTCATTCACAACTCCTCCAACACGAACATTATTGTTTTTGCCCTTTTTGGCTTCTTATCAAATAACTTTTTTAAATAGATACGAAGTTTAATTGTGGGCTTTAGTTGATATAACACTCCCGTCAGGGGGTGCATTCAACGGCGGGGGTGCATTAATCCAGCACAACAGCGGCGCATGGACTTCATTTATAAGTAAAGGTTAGACCATAATGAAGTTTTTTTTATTAAATGTGCTTTTTTGTGTGCTACAGTTTGTATGTGTAAAGTTAACGTTAAGTTAAAGTACCAATGATTGTCACACACACACTAGGTGTAATGAAATTTGTCCTCTGCATTTGACCCATCCCCTTGATCACCCCCTGGGAGATGAGGGGAGCAGTGGGCAGCAGCGGCGCCGCGCCCGGGAATAATTTTTGGTGATTTAACCCCCAAATCCAACCCTTGATGCTGAGTGCCAAGGAAGGAAGAATGCTGGTATGAGCTTTTAAACATTACCCGTTAACTTCTGCCAATCAAATGATGAATAAGATATTCTTTAGGGTTCATATGTTTGTAAATCTGACTGTGATGAAGTCAGTGCCTCACCAGCCATGAACCTCACCGCACGTCACTGGGCCAGAGTGAACTGTCACGACCAGAACAGGATTCTGAAATCCTGCATCTGTGTTCAGAGTCCTATTCTGGTCGTGACAGTCTGGAGTTCAGTATGTCTAAGTCCATCCAACAACTCTCTCCAAATTTAGGAATATTTGGCTTCCTGGTGAAAAGAGGTAACTTAATTTAACAGTCCCTAAACTTTTGAATCAATCTTTTATTTAACCGTGGATTCATCGGCTTGTGCAGTCGGGCGACTGCCCCACTTGTCCGCGATTAATTGGACTGGAAAATAAAAGTCAGTCTGTAGCATTATCCGGTTCTGGACCATAAGGCACCCGTGGTGTCAACCCTCTACAAAGTGTCATGTAAATGGACCGTGGAGTTTTAGTGAAATCCTGCTAACTAACTAACTGTAATGGATGTTTAATGGGAAATGGTGTTCACCTCCCTTGGGAGCAGTGTGTGACGGGGGGGGGGGGACAGTGCCAAGTGTACGCTCATCTGCAAGCAAGCGACAAGAACCGCAGGCCTTACATGGATGCGAAGCGTCTGCCAGAAGACGATTGTTGGGACACAGATTGACAGGAGAACAGCCCACCATCTCCCGTCTGTCGCCTTTCACATATTTGGGAGCTGAATAGAAAGTGTAGACACGAGGAGGTGGACGCCAAGAGACGCTAGTCCAACCCCGCAGGACTGGTTAGCTCGTTGCATCAGCGTGTGCCTCAATTTAACGTTAATGTTTTAGTTGACTTGTCCGTCTCCCCCGCAACTCGCATTATACCGTAATTTCCGGACTATAAGCCGCACCTGACTATAAGCCGCACCAGCTAAATTTAGGGGAAAATACAGATTGCTCCATATATGAGCCGCACCCGACTATAAGCCGCAGGGTTTTGATGTGTAATTACTGTAGTATATAGGGGTTCCTGCTACCACGGAGGGGATTGTCGGGACAGAGATGACTGTTTGGGAACGCAAAGCGTCCCATTTATTAACAATAAATCTTTCAATCATTCAATCAAACTTTCACATCCTTGACATGGCGAACAGCATTCGTACAGAGTACAAATAATACAACGGTGCAAAGTAATACAAAGTGCTCGCCTGTACGTTGTCAAAATAACCAGCCTACCGGTATATGAAAAGTCAGTCTTTAATCATTGTGTCATCGTCTTCCTCCTGCGTACTAAAACCACCGAAATCCTCTTTGTCGGTGTCGGAGAAGAACAGGCCGTAAATAAGCCGCACCCTTGTATAAGCCGCAGGGACCAGAACGAGGGGAAAAAGTAGCGGCTTATAGTCCGGAAATTACGGTACCTCTTTCACCTTCTTCGCCCCTCTCTTGCATCATCTTTCACCAAGTTGCGCCATCCCTTCTTGCGTTTTCACCACTAATAATGTCCCTATGAGTCAACCTTACCTCATACATCCATGCTCTACAGTCCTCCCAATGATAACAATGGCTGGAAAAGGTCACAAACTCAGCCACCTGGCCCTAACCCAACCGTAGCCCGCTGAGATCACCTCGCGTTTAACTGCAGATGGGTGCTAAGGGAATCACTACGATACCATAATAAAAATAAATTAAACACTAAAAACCAATTGTCCCTGAACCTTGTGTTTATTGTAAAGAAAGTAATTAACCGACACAGTGTCGCAGCTCTCGAGCTCATATAAGGTTGCCTGTAACATCGGCCCACCGCTAAGACAACATATCACGATATTAAAAGACCGAGAGACGTGGACGCTTTTCACCAGGTTACCGTCTAATGACATTTGAGAATATTGCAGTGAAAAGGTCAAGAGGAAGCGACTGCAAGTGCTTTGTGCTCATAAACACACCTGTAAGCCGTCTTAAACAGCGTCGTTGTAATAAAAAGACGACGGCGTGCAACATCGGAGCGCCGCGTGAATACAAAGACGCGCATTTGCATTCAGGGTCCGGGCCACTTGTGCATACCACTCTATCAGTTTGCCAAATGCCACAGATAAAGCAAAGTGGCAAGGAGACGGCTGGGCGCATCAGAAAATAGTCCATAAACGGCTAATTTATATGGCGGCACAAAGCAGGCAAGGCCCCTGGAGTTACAGACGTTTAGCAGAAATATGACAAAATAGGCAGGGTAGTTGCAACATTTTTCGCAGGGGCTCAATCTTGTGGTGAGTGGTAGGAGTGGGAATTTTTGGCTTGATTCAATTAGGAGTCAGGGTCTAGGATTCCATCATAAATCGATTATTGCTGCATCTTTAATTTATAACTAGGGATTAGAGATGGCCAATAAATGCTTTAAAATGTGATATCGGAAATTATCGGTATCTGTTTCAAAAAGTAAAATTAATAACTTTTTAAAACGCTGTTGTATGGAGCGGTACATACTGTATCTGGTAAAACACGGATATATACCCTCCCCCCTCCCCTCTCCCACACACAACACAGGAGTTGACGACTGCAGCATGAGAGGTTTACTGGCAAAGCTTGATGACCTCATCAAACTGCCGCGAGCGGAGCATAACAACAACAAGAGTGTGTCGTTGCCGGTGCTGTAGCCGTGGCTAACAAGCCAGCTCGCTCGGTGACTGACTAACGACACCATGTCTATGGTTTGCGATTATTTTAAAGTGTGTCTGACGGACAAAAAAAAATGGCAATTTGCAATGACTGCAAAAAGTTGGTTATTTTGAGGAGGAACTAAGACGTCTACCTTTAATACGAGCAATTTGATCTCCCACCTCTTCAAGAATCATAAGGAGATACACGATGAATACAAGCGGAAGATGGATGAAAAGCAAACCCAGAAAAAACGTAGTACCACACAGTTGTAGTTTAAAGACCAAGCCGAGAAAAAACAAAACTACAACATGGCGCACACTTTGCAGCTTGTAGTGAACAGAGGTGCCATGTCTCAACGCAGCATTTCAGAAGCTCTGACTGACTGGTAGACCACTTCAAGCACTCACCACTAGCTTGCAGCACATTTGTGTTACTCATACAAATACGTTAGAGCAGGGCAGATTTAGCCCAGTTTATAATTTCCTGTAATACAGTATGCCAGGCAGTCTTGCACAAAATGAGGACTATGTTATTGTTTACTTTATTACTCTAGTATACTCTGGACTGAAGCTGTGTGCCTTCATTGTTTTTGTAGCTGTTGTTTTGAGGCATGTTAAAAAAAAAAAAAAGTATAATGCACTCTCTTAGACTTAGACTTAGACTTTGTGAAAGTCAAAGTATAGTATTTCCCATAGTTGTAGTGGGTATCAGGATTATCTCAGGGAGAGCATGTCCCAAATTCCAAGCTGCTGTTTTGAGGCATGTTAAAAAAAATAATGCACTTTGTGACTTCAATAATAAATATGGCAGTGCCATGTTGGCACTTTTTTCCATAATTTGAGTTGAAGTTGTTCTCTTATTTTGGAAAACCTTGTTACATTGTTCAATGCATCCAGCGGGGCATCACAACAAAATTAGGCATAATAATGTTTTAATTCCACGACCGTATATATCGGTACCGGTTGATATCGGAATCAGTAATTAAGAGTTGGACAATATACAATATCCATATCGGCAAAAAAGCCATTATCGGACATCTCTACTAGGGATGTAACGGTATTGTAGATACCGTGGTATTGAAGTTTCAAAATCTTCCAAATAATGCCGTGACGTATGACGGTATCAAACAAAAACTTGGTTTGTGTAGTTGCGTTGGCTGGTCTGAAAATAGACCACATTTCCCAGTGGGTTGTACGGTATAACGGTATTAGTATAGACCGCGATACAAATGAATCATATTTGGTACTATACCGCCTCTGAAAAGTACTGGTCCGCCAACGAATATGACCAATGTATGAGCCTGTAACGACTTGGTATCGGATTGATACCCAAATTTGTGGTATCATCCAAAACTAATGTAAAGTATCAAACAACAGAAGAATAAGTGATTATTACATTTTAACTGGAATGTAGATAGAACATGTTAAAAATTAATTTTCTACCACTGGTCCTTAATAATGTTGACTAAATAATAGAATGGAAAATGACACAATATGTTACTGCATATGTCAGCAGACTAATTAGGAGTCTTTGTTTGTTTACTTACTACTAAAAGACAAGTTGTCTTGTATGTTCACTATTTTATTTAAGGACAAATTTGCAATAAGAAATATATGTTTAATGTACCATAAGATTGTTTGTTAAAATAAAGCCAATAATGCAATTTTTTGTGGTCCCCTTTATTTAGAAAATTACCAAAAAGTATCGCAACAATATTGGTACCAGTACCAGTACCAAAATATTGGTATCGGGACAACACTACTAAAAATAAGTCGAAAGCGTCTGTCTTTTATGTTACGTGTCCTTTTTAGATTAGACCACGACTAACAAACAAACCAAAAAACCCTGGCGGAAACATAACCTGATTGGTGGAGGTGATAATGCGCTCCATGTTCGTCTCGAGCATTCTAAGCCAAAACAGTTGAGTTCAGTTTGTTCATTTATATTGCACATTCAAAACAACCCCAGTGCTGTAGAGACATAAGAAACAAAAGTGTCACATTTACATTGTAACACAATGTAACACAACAAATACAATAGTAAAATAAACCCTAAAAGAAGTGCAAACTATATCACCTAAAACATCAATAAGAAAAATGTATAAAACAAGAAATAAAACAGACTTGGCCAGTGTTCTGAAAATGACTTTTAAAAAGTAATTAATTAGAGTTACTCGTTACTTTACCAAAAAAGTATCTGAATTACTAATATACACTACCGTTCAAAAGTTTGGGATCACCCAAACAATTTTGTGGAATAGCCTTCATTTCTAAGAACAAGAATAGACTGTCGAGTTTCAGATGAAAGTTCTCTTTTTCTGGCCATTTTGAGCGTTTCTTTGACCCCACAAATGTGATGCTCCAGAAACTCAATCTGCTCAAAGGAAGGTCAGTTTTGTAGCTTCTGTAACGAGCTAAACTGTTTTCAGATGTGTGAACATGATTGCACAAGGGTTTTCTAATCATCAATTAGCCTTCTGAGCCAATGAGCAAACACATTGTACCATTAGAACACTGGAGTGGTAGTTGCTGGAAATGGGCCTCTATACACCTATGTAGATATTGCACCAAAAACCAGACATTTGCAGCTTGAATAGTCATTTAGCACATTAGCAATGTATAGAGTGTATTTCTTTAAAGTTAAGACTAGTTTAAAGTTATCTTCATTGAAAAGTACAGTGCTTTTCCTTCAAAAATAAGGACATTTCAATGTGACCCCAAACTTTTGAACGGTAGTGTAAATATTCTTTAATAAATGTAGTTGATTACTAGGGAAATTAATGTATACGTTAATTAAAAAATAAATACATAAATCTAATATATGGCATCCATCCATCCATTTCTACCGCTTATTCCCTTCGGAGTCGCGGGGGGCGCTGGAGCCTATCTCAGCTACAATCGGGCGGAAGGCGGGGTACACCCTAGACAAGTCGCCACCTCATCGCAGGGCCAACACAGATAGACAGACAACATTCACACTCACATACACACTAGGGCCAATTTAGTGTTGCCAATCAACCTATCCCCAGGTGGGATATATATGGCATATGCATTTGAAAGAGATTTAATACAAGAGCACAGTGTGCGGAGACTGTGCTTTTAAAGGGCGGGGCTTGTTGCCTAGTGATGTGTGACGTCATCGGGGGGTTTGTCGCCAGCTCTTTTGAATCTTGTCATCAGATTGTGTAACCTCTGGTTAATAAAGAGATTGAATGTGCTTTGATGGCTGTCATGTCTTCTTGTCAACAAACGGGGTATTGTTTGGACGGCAAGTTTGTCACTGATTTGTCATTGATTTGCTGTTCATTATTCCCGTCATGTATGTGTGCTTATGTTGTCTGCTGTGTCACAGTGTAAAAGTGCCTCCTTCTATTTGATATCAAGTTCATTTTAGTGCGGTGCTGCTTGTTGCTTTTACTAGTAAAAAATATATTTCCTGCGTTGAACTTGCTTTTTGTCCAAATAAAACCTCATCAAAAGTAGCGTGCCACGTGACATTTAACTATCTCTAACGGCGTTATAACGGACCTAAAAGTAATTGATTAGATTACTCGTTACGAGTAAACGTTATTATATAATGCCATTATCACTAACACCGGCGCCGAGGGAAAATATAATTGAAGCCAGCGAGGCTGAACATCAATTTGTGTGGTGTTTACATGATTAAAAGTTAGTTTGTGAAGTAACTATTCTGAGAAACTGCATTTTCCAAACAAATATAAATACATGTCCACTGCAGAGGACACTCCTACATTATTTTTTTTACACTTGTTACACACAATTTTTACATTGTCGCTTTAAAAACACTCAACTGTAAGTTTTTTGTTATTTTGTTTGTTTGATACAGTGGATATTCCTGCACTATTATTTGCACTTATACATACTTGTTTGTAGTAATAAATATGATTAGAACATTTGACCATTATTTGTGTGTTCAATTACAGTGTGTTTATCCTAAACATTCCTTCCAATTCATTTGACATACTATGGCATTTTTAAATCATTTTACTTTTAGATATATACCAGTACTATCGTACCTCGGCCTTAATACCGTGATAATATTGTATCGTGAGATTTTGATACCATTACATCCATATTGTATATACAGTATGTATATACATGTGTCTCCTCAGTTCCCAAACGTTTACTGAGTGTTGTTAAAAGGAAAGGCCATGTAACACAGTGGTGAACATGCCCTTTCCCAACTACTTTGGCACGTGTTGCAGCCATGAAATTCTAAGTTAATTATTATTTGCAAAAAAAAAATAAAGTTTATGAGTTTGAACATCAAATATCTTGTCTTTGTAGTGCATTCAATTGAATATGGGTTGAAAAGGATTTGCAAATCATTGTATTCCGTTTATATTTACATCTAACACAATTTCCCAACTCATATGGAAACGGGGTTTGCACTAAGTCCGGCCTTAACCTCTCAAAATACCGTAATTTACTGTATGTCACAGCGGGAGATACTACACACAAACACACTTGCACACTACTGGCCATTGAAAGCCCTCAACAGTGTACAAAACGGCCTATTTTTCGGCACATTTAACATTCAATAAACCCGCTTCAGCAATTAAAACATATCTTACGTGGTACTGTCAAAATCAAAATAATTGTATAAAACAAATGAAACGTGAAAAAAAATTAAGAAATACAATATTTGAACTCACAATTTGTAGCAGCTATTCGACGTCATATAAGCCAGTGGTACCACTCGTAGTCGGTAGTTGGCAAACCGCCAGAATAGCTTCCGTTGCCGGCCGACCTCGTCTCACAAGATGTAGTTTCTCTTAAGTATCCTTCATGAAAATGGCCTTGCAAATATACACTACCGTTCAAAAGTTTGGGGTCATCCAAACAATTTTGTGGAATAGCCTTCATTTCTAAGAACAAGAATAGACTGTCGAGTTTCAGATGGAAGTTCTCTTTTTCTGGCCATTTTGAGCGTTTCATTGACCCCACAAATGTGATGCTCCAGAAACTCAATCTGCTCAAAGGAAGGTCGGTTTTGTAGCTTCTGTAACGAGCCAAACTGTTTTCAGATGTGTGAACATGATTGCACAAGGGTTTTCTAATCATCAATTAGCCTTCTGAGCCAATGAGCAAACACATTGTACCATTAGAACACTGGAGTGATAGTTGCTGGAAATGGGCCTCTATACACCTATGTAGATATTGCACCAAAAACCAGACATTTGCAGCGAGAATAGTCATTTACCACATTAGCAATGTATAGAGTGTATTTCTTTAAAGTTAAGACTAGTTTAAAGTTATCTTCATTGAAAAGTACAGTGCTTTTCCTTCAAAAATAAGGACATTTCAATGTGACCCCAAACTTTTGAACGGTAGTGAATATCTGCCACCTAATCAACACGTTGCTCTCCTTCTTCGTGAGTACCGGTGAGTTTTCTTTATGGCTCCGGTGCCACTTCCTGTTTTCGCAACTTGTGATTGGGTACTCACTTGGGACTCCCAAGTGAGTATCCAATCAGTTAAAAGGCCTTACTGACAACAACTTGTGATCTGTTAAAGTACCAATGATTGTCACACACACACTAGGTGTGGTGAAATTTGTCCTCTGCATTTGACCCATCCCCTTGTTCACCCCCTGGAAGGTGAGGGGAGCAGTGGGCAGCAGCGGTGGCCACGCCCGGGAATCATTTTTGCTGATTCAACCCCCAATTCCAACCCTTGATGCTGAGTGCCAAGCAGGGAGGTAATGGGTCCCATTTTTATAGTCTTTGGTATGACTTAGCCGGGGTTTGAACTCACAACCTACCGATCTCAGGGCGGACACTCTAACCACTAGGCCACTGAGTAGGTGATTGATCTGATTGGCTATCCCGATTGTCTATCAACTCTACCGGCTCTTACGGCTTTGTCAGCTAATTATTGTGATTTTTCTAAGTTATGCTACTAATGTTAGCTGTCATTAAATGTCAATTGTATCTTAACAACAACAACGTGATTGCAAATTGTCAGTTGCTTTTCCGGGACTGCTTTTCTGTATGTGCATGCGCTCTCTGCGTAGGCGTGTGTGAAACAGGGGTGAGCGACAGCCTGACAGACAATTTCCTCTGGCCGACAAGCAATTTTTCCTTCGATATAATTAGTAATTCTGGAAAAACATAGACCTTGTTAAACCACTAATAGTAGCATAAGCGGTGGTGTTCTTGTTCTATTTCTTTGTTTAAAAAAACCTCACTTTGAGCAAGTTGCTTGATTGATTGATTGGAACTTGTATTAGTAGATTGCACAGTACAGTACATATTCTGTACAATTGACCACTAAATGGTAACATCCGAATAAGTTTGTCCATTCGTTTAAGTCGGGGTCCACGTAAATCAATTCATGGTAACAGCCGATTTGAATAATCAATATGTGGACGTTTGTCCATCGATTAAAAAATGCCCATGACTGAATTGCGTTGCGTCTATGAATTGATTTAGTGATTGTGCTGTCCTCTTTTCTTATGTTAGATGGACTTGACCCCACTCACGATTTCCACTGTTTGGCTCGGCCCTACGTGCCTCTGTTTTCCCCAGGACTTTGTCGTAACAAGACAGGCTAGAAAACAATGAGGGTCTCCTGAATTTATTCCTAAGGATGTCGACTACGCTATGAAGACATCAACTAGGGGCAATGCCAGCAGGCACAAGACATTGATACAACGTTGATTATACATAAATGTGTCACGGCCCGAGCGCATTCATCTTCCAAGTGCGCCCCCTGCAATCAATCAGTAAGCAACACACCTGACGCTGATGAGTCCCCTGCGCTTTCTTAAGCCAGCGCAAAACTGCGTCCCGGGCCAGAACGTAGATTCCTGTTCCGTACAGTAAGCCTACACGTCTCTAGCTCTATGTTCGGGGGCGGCATGGCGTAGTGGGTAGAGCAACCGTGCCAGAAACCTGAGGGTTGCAGGTTCGCTCCCCGCCTCTTACCATCCAATAAAAAAAATTGCTGCCGTTTTGTCCTTGGGCGGGACACTTCACCCTTGCCCCCGGTGCCACTCACACCGGTGAATTGAATGATGAATGATAGGTGGTGGTCGGAGGGGCCCTTGGCGCAAATTGCAGCCACGCTTCCATCAGTCTACCCGAGGGCAGCTGTGGCTATGAAAGTAGCTTACCACCACCAGGTGTGAATGAATGATGGGTTCTACATGTAAAGCGACTTTGGGTACTTAGAAAAGCGCTATATAAATCCCAGGTATTATTATTATTATTATTATTATTATTATGTTCACTCACTCTCTCTCTCTGTGTTTCTCCCCCTCCGTGTTCATTTGTCTTGTGTTCCTGAGTCGTCATCCAGCAGCATTTCTTTGTTTCCTGGTCACGAGCTGTGTGTCTCGTCTCCCCGTATTACCTCTGGTTCCCTGGCTGCCTTCTTGGATCTCGACCTTCCGCCTGGACACGGACCTTGACGCCTCGCTCCTGCCCCTGTCCTCCTGCCTGTCCCTGGACCTCCGAGCTTGCCTTGCCCTCCTTGGACTTCCTCAACACACACCTCCCGGTAACACTCAACATATGCTCACTTCACATAGTCGCACACCATACATATTTTAGTTAGTTTCACACTTGATTTCCTATTGTATTTAAACAAAAATTGTACCGTAACAACATGTCCTTTAAAACAACGTTTCAAAATAGTTGTATTTGTAAATTGAGACAACGTTGATGTCCAACGTTGGATCCACGTTGTTGATTGGGAAATTGCCAAAATTCAATGGTCAAATCAACGTCAGAATTCAACATTAAATAAAGGTCGTCAAAAATAATGTTGTTTTAACGATGTATTTGTGTTGTAGAGTATTGGTTGGGAAATGACCAAAATTCAATGGTCAAATCAATGTCAGAACCCAACATTGATTAAACGTCGTCAAAAAGCATGATATTTCAACGTTATGTTTGAGTTGCTCAACGTCAGGGCCTAATTCAACAAGTTGTCAATGTTGTTTTAATGTCTTGTGCCTGCTGGGTTGTAAAAAACGGGTCACTGAAGCAAAGTGGAGACTATGCAAAATATGTTGTCATTTTCAGCCTTATATCTTCAAAAGTTAAAATTTGTAGATTCCAAATCCAGTATTTGGAACCACGACTGAGCAGGTGCTAGAAATACCTTTGGTTTGAGTGTAACCTTACCACAGGTGCATAAAAAAAGACAGATCCCAGTAATGGACAGCCTATTAAGGTACTCAAATAAGTTTTTAAATGTCAAAGGTAGCACTGAATGTAATGTATGGTGATCAAAGGAGGAAACCTTGACGACAACTTGCAGCTGAATTGCAGTCATTTTCTTAACTTGTTTTTATTTTCTGTTTCATTTGGTCATGCGTTACGAGATTGAAGTGGTGAGTCGTGACGGACAGATTTGATAAAACGAGACGGCGAGACGTTGAGAGTCTATTAAAGGGCTTGAGATGAGGCTGATATTTACAGTGAACAGCTCCTCTGCTGTATAGTCATCTTTTCAATCAATGGGGAAAAAAAAACACAGAACCCGATCATGTCGACATAAGTCATTAAAAATTGATTATTTTCAGCCACTCACTTTTCTCCTGCAAATGTGGCCACTCACACTGCAAAAACTGAAATCTAAGTAAGATTAAATATCTCAAATAAGGGTGATATTTGCTTATTTTCTGTCTGATAAGATAATTCTTCTCACTAAGCAGATTTTATGTTAGAGTGTTTTACTTGTTTTAAGGGTTTTGGTCCTAAATGATCTTGTTGCTGAGATTTGATGACCTATATTGATTAAAACATGCTTGAATCTAGAATATCAACTGTTGCAAAGCTGTGTCATCAACACTCACAAGTATAAAACTGCTTTTTCAAAGTAATCATTTCTTATTTCAAGCATGAAATAAAAAAAAACATAATTTTGACATACTTGTGTCTCATAATTAAAACAGATGACAGCCAAATGGACTTTGCTGTTTTATGTTCAATGAAACAATAGCAAATATGTACTCATATAGTAGTACAGTTGGCACAGTACAGTAAACTGACAGTTAATATTTAAACATTTAACATTTCAAACAAATTTGAACAGAAATAGTTCATGCACATTAAGATGAATTCCTCAAAATTGCTATTAAACATTTTTTGGCCGGGGGCCGGGCTGTATATATGCACACTAATTGACTGAAAGAGCACGCACTTGGCGCGATGATGTCATGTTATCCAGGGAAAAATGCACTTTTAGACCATATGATTTGCCTGAGCGGCTAGGAGACCCCGAGAGTAACAAGCGGTTGCCTTGATGCCTTTCCATTAAGAACAATAAATTAGTTTTTAGTATAAGTTTGCTGGTTTCAAGAAATGTAATGCTGAGCGCATATTATTATGTCAAGATAATGGCACTAGCATTTACTTCATTTAAGAATATTTTACAACATATTGAGCAAAAAGGTCTCTTTTTTTTTTCTACCAAGAAAAGTGCACTTGTTGTTAGTGAGAATATACTTATTTTAAGGTATTTTTGGGTTCATTGAAGTTAGCTAATTTTACTTGTTTTGGAAAGTCTTGACAAGCCAAATGTTCTTGTTCTATTGGTAGATAATTTTGCTTAGTTCAAATAAAATACCCTTCATTTTTGTTTTTGTTTTTTCTTGTTTTTGAACACTTGACTTTTTGCAGTGCATGAGTAATACTTTGAAAATCATAAAATAACCTGAGATATATAAAGTACAATGTCCCGGAATTTTGATCGGACACATCTGAGAGACAAAGGTTTAGGCTTTTGGCACATCAGCAAAGACTGAAAATGACATCTCCTCAAGGCAGTTTCTAGAAAGCAGCAGGAATGCCTTCAGGACACTTCCCATTACAAGCATTCCAGGCATGCGCCTCAGTGAGTCTACCCTGAAGCAGACCTCAGGAGGTAATATTCTGTATGTGGATGGAAAGTTGCTGTCCATCAAGTTTATCTCTCTGAATCATAGGAGCTGAGAGGCCTTCTAATCGTAGTCGCCTGGCTTTTTGGGATATTTTCTTCCATAAAATCTACAAACGGTAAATAAATGGTGAGTAAAAAACTACAGCTGCATGCTGGATGACCACACCTAGTGCCAGGGTGTATTGCTAATCAATAGCAGCATACAGATGCAACATGCGAAAACATCTAAAAGGCTGTAATCAACACCACAAATAACTTCAATATGAAGAATAATAACTATGCTAAACACTAAAATTGGCCCTAGTGTGTGAATGTGAGTGTGAATGTTGTCTATCTGTGTTGGCCCTGTGATGAGGTGGCGACTTGTCCAGGGTGTATCCCGGCCTTCCGCCCGAATGCAGCTGAGATAGGCTCCAGCACCCCCCGTTACCCCGAAAGGGACAAGCGGTAGAAAATGGATGGATGGAATAACTATGCTCATTTGGATGTACATATGTCACACTATAGACTAGCTTTCTGACCCTCGTTTCAGAATGAGCCGTTTGTGGTCTTATTACGTGGCTCCACTTCTGTCTTGGACATCATGCACTAATAATACATATTACAAAAATAAGCACCGGCATAATGTACCCAATGTTATATTTTACTATAATTTAGTGATTGTATTTTAGCTTGGCATTGTCTTACTGAAATAAGCAGGGGCGTCCATGATAATGATGTTTCTCCAAAACCTGTATGTACCTTTCAGCATTAATGCTGCCTTCACAGATGTGTAAGTTACCCATGCCCGGGGCACTTATTCACCCCCATACCATCACAGACGCTGTTTTTTGTCCAGGGACATTTTTCCTGAGTTTATAAACATAATATGCATTTTAAAAAAAAAACAGAAAAAGATTGTGTGACTAGATACGCTACTGTATTTGGTATCATTACAGTGGATGTTAGGTGTAGACCCACCAATGGCGTTTGTTTACATTGTGATGCCGGTGAGTTAAGGTGTGTAGTCAAACATGTTTAGCTACTCCTCGTCCTGCAGAGATGATACTTTTAAGAAACTCACTTTATTCGTCGCCACAGAGGGGAGGATTAGTCATTTAGAAGTAACTAAAACACTTCCGACTGGGGCCGGACTTTAGCCGCTAGCTATCTAGCCATGTTTTAAAGCACCTCTTCCAGAGGGTGTTTCAGTGTTATAACTTCACCTTTATCGTTAGTTTTTAAGCCAACATGCGTCCGTTCTCCCTTTTCTGTCTACACACTGTGTCTGCGAGTAAGTACTCTGTGAGCGTGCGCTGCCGAACATGCTCGTCTGCTCGTAAACCAGCAATGTCACGACGTGACGACGTAGTACCGAATATGATTCATTAGTATCGCGGTACTATACTAACCCTACTCCCCACTGTTATTTGTGAACCTTCACTTCCCATATTTGCCTTCTTTCCGGGTTGTTGGGAAAGCGATGTAAAAGCTTTCCACAATTCTCCCGATTATTGCACGTCGAAAAACTAACGAGGAAGCGCCGCGAACACATAGCATCATCTCAAAGTTAGTAGCAGTCATTGCGCTCTGTAGTCACGTCAGTGCCTTTTGACCAATCATTGAGGAGATCACCTGAAACCGAGTCGGCTATGCTCTCTTTATACCCGACTCTGGTACCACAGTTTGAAAACCAATGTGGTACACGTTCAACAACAGCTTTCTGCATTGAACACGTGACACAGATGACGTGTGTAGAGTTGACAGTTTGAGCCTCGAATAATATCAGGAATCAACTCACGGACTCTGTGGTCAAGCCTATTTTAGTTGACAATTCAAACACCTCTTTGTTTGGACAAAAGCAACCCCACCCCGGCCCCCACATCCATTTTACGACAAGGCTGACAATAATGAGAGCCTGACCCGAGGTCAAAGTTATCAGACCCAACAAAGGAGACACCAAGTGAGAAATAGTGATGAAGACGGCGATAGAGTCCTGAAAGAGGAACTGCCAATTGTGACATAAAGAGGATGTACCCGTCGCTAGAATTGCACATAAAGAAATACCTTATCGAATATAAGAGAGGGACAGTGCAAAAATGTTACCAAGTACGTTTTTAATGACTTGCAGGCTAACTAGTCAAATAGTTCTGACTGACCAAAAAAACTGTAATTTCCAACTACTGATTGTGATCACGGCAACAAGACAGCTTGCTAATAGGGATGTCCGATAATATCGAACTGCCGATATTATCGGCCGATAAATGCTTTAAAATGTAATATCGGAAATTCTCGGTATCGGTTTCAAAAAGTAACATTTATGACTGTCACGACTTGGTCCTTGGGGTTTGTTTTTCCGGAAGGCAACGGAAAGTTGGCGCGGGCAAGACGTGAATGTGAGCACATTCTTTTATTTAACACTATCAAAAAAGAACAAACGAAAGGCGCGCACAATGGCGGAGGTACAAAACTTGGCTAATGAAAACAAAAGACTTGCACAAAGGCAAAAAACTATGAACATGAAACAAAAACTTACTTGGCATGGGACTGTGAACATGGCATGAAGCAGAGTGATGATAACGTGTGATGTCGCCAGGCAGACTAACTGAAAACAATGGGCTTAAATAATACAGACATGATTGACAACAGGTGTGTGAGTCCCAACGTGAAAACAGGTGCAACTAATCGGTCGTCATGGTGACAAAACAAGAGTGCAGAAAGAGTCCCAAAAACAAAACCGAACCTAACTAAAACAAAACATGATCACACAGACACGACAGACTTTTTAAAACGCCACTGTGTACACGGACGCTGGAAGAAGTACAGAGCGCCAATAAACCTTGAAGGCACTGCCTTTGCGTGCCGGTCAAGCCACATAATATATACGGCTTTTGACACACTCACAAGTGAATGCAAGGCATACTTGATCAACAGCCATACAGGTCACACTGAGGGTAGCCGTATAAACAACTTTAACACTGTTAAAAATATGCGCCACACTGTGAACCCACACCAAACAAGAATGACAAACACATTTCGGGAGAACATCCGCACCATAACACAACAGAACAAATACCCAGAACCCCTTGCAGCACTAACTCTTCCGGGACACTACGATATACACCCCCCCGCAAAAAAGCCATTATCGGACATCTCTACTTGCTAACATATTCGACTTCAACTCTGCACAGCGGGAGGCAAATTTCGCTAAAATAAGCGAACCGAAAGCGCCGGAAAGCCGGCGGCTAACTAGCTAAATGCTAGATCAAAGATGTTGCCTAGTAACCTAAAGCTAAACAACAAAAACGAAGGACTTGGACCATACTTTAAAAAGCTTCTGACCACACAAGTGATCAACCAGAAAGGTGGACACAGCACTTACATAGGAAAAACAAAACAAAAACAAAAACAAAAAAACACCATGGAGCCGCAGCCTGACCCAGAATTTATGTTGGATATAGAGAACATACAAACCCTTTATTTATTGAATCACAAATATTGAAATTCAACGATTTGGTGCATTTGCAAACAGCTAAAATGATGTACAAAGCAAACTATAACCTGCTACCCACGAATGTACAACAGTTCTTCTCAACAAAAGAGGACAAAATATAATCTTAAAGAAAGTAGCATCGTTACCAACACCATAATGTTTGTATTCAGTACGTCTTAGAGCGAAGCCGGCGGGGTTTCTGGGTGTTGTTGATGAATGGCTTTCGCTTTGCATAGTAGAGTTTTAACTCGCACTTACAGATGTAGCGACGAACTGTTGTTACTGATTGATTGATTGAGACTTTTATTAGTAGATTGCACAGTGCAGTACATATTCCGTACAATTGACCACTAAATGGTAACACCCGAATAAGTTTTTCAACTTGTTTAAGTCTGGGTTACGTTAATCAATTCATGGTAACTGACAGAGGTTTTCTGAGGTGTTCCTGAGCCCGTGTGGTGATATCATTTACACACTGATGTCGCTTTTTGATGCGGTACCGCCTGAGGGATCAAAGGTCCGTAATATCATCGTTTACGTGCAGCGATTTCTCCAGATTCTCTGAACCTTTTTAAAAATGTTCCCGCAAAGTAGCCTCGTTACCAATACCAGAAGTACAATTACTTCTGGTATTCTTAATGTTTGTACTCACTCCATTTGTTTCGAATACATTGTTGAACTTCAATTCTAGTCTCCTCGCTTCATTCAGGCAGCCTTACAATGAGAGAACCTTGGAGGACTTCCACTTTTAGAAAGGCATGCCCAGACAAAGCTGGGATAGGCTCCAGCGTTCGGTTTTGGAAGCGTGCAGAACAACATGACTGCGTGAGAGCAATGTTGCAACAGGGGCAATGTTGTGTGGGTATGTGTCACCGTTGCTTTATGAACCAATCCGAACTGAGGCTTTGGCCGAGTCCGAGCCGCCATGATGACAAGCGCCAGATGTAGGAGTCATCAATAAACTCAGAGAGGCAAATGAGGCCGCAGAGATGCAGAGAGAACGTGACGCTACCATTCTTCATCGTACTTTGGAAGAACCCACATCATTACTTAGTCGTTTGCCTTTTTCTGTAAGCTTTATCTTTCACTGCCTTCCGTTCCTCTCTCTTCTCAGACTCTGCTTGTTTATCTTTGGCTAATTCCACTGGTGGCTAGCTTGGACAGTTTATTAGGATTAGGGCTACGACACAGCCCAATCCTGGCAGATGAAGATCGGGCGGCAGTGTGGGAACCAGAAAATGAGCTGGAGGACAGATGATAGTCTGCACTGTGACTAGAGTCACACATTATAGCAGTGGTTCTTAACCTGGGTTCGATCGAACCCTAGGGGTTCGGTGAGTCGGGCTCAGGGGTTCGGCGGAGGTCGAGACACACCCGACTCATCGTGTAAATAAAAACGTCTCCCTATCGGCGTATTACGGATACTGTAACAGCAGAAGTCAGACTGATTTGCAGGTGTGTAATTTGTTGTGAGTTTATGCACTGTGTTGGTTTTGTTATTTGAACAAGGTGATGTTCATGCACGGTTCATTTTGTGCACCAGTAAAAAAAACATGGTAACACTTTAGTATGGGGAAAATATTCACCATTAATTAGTTGCTTATTAACATGCAAATTAGTAACATATTGGCTCTTAACTAGTCATTATTAAGTACTTATTAATGCCTTATTTGGCATGGCCTTATTATAAGCCTAACACTCTAACCCTGGCCCTTGATAAATGGCTTTGGCGCTGCTTAGTAGAGTTTTAACTTCCACTTACAGATGTAGCGACAAACTGTAGGTACTGACAGCGGTTTTCTGAAGTGTTTCTGAGCCCATGTGGTGATATCCTTTACACACTAATGTCGCTTTTTGATGCAGTACCGCCTGAGGGATGGAAGGTCCGTAATATCATCGCTTACTTGCAGTGATTTCTACAGATTCTCCGAACCTTTTGATGATACGGACTGTAGATGGTGAAATCCCTAAATTCCTGGTTGAGAAAAGTTGTTTTCAAACAATTTGCTCAGGAATTTGTTCACAAAGTGGTGACCCTCGCCCCATCCTGGTTTGTGAATGACCGAGCATTTCATGGAAGCTGCTTTTATACCCAATCATGGCACCCACCTGTTCCCAGTTAGCCTGTTCACCAGTGGGATGTTCCAAATAAGTGTTTGGTGAGCATTCCTCAGCTTTCTCAGTCTTTTTTGGCGCGTTTTTGAAACATGTTGCAGGCATCAAATTCCAAATGAGGTAATATTTGTAAAGAATACCAACGTTTTCCAGTTCGAACGTTAAATATCTTGTCTTTGCAGTGTATTCAATTGAATATAAGTTGAAAAGGATTTTGTTAGAATAATCATGTATATATATTATCACACAACTTTATGCTTAAGGGCTGTTGCTATAGTTATTATCTATATTTTTGTATCTGTGCAAAGCTGGCAATTAGTGTTGTGTCCAGACTCGGCCTGCTGACTGCCAAGGCTGAACATCGTGTACCGGGACGCAGACAAAGCAGAGACGGGGCTATAGCACCAGCGTCAATACATTTGCATTTTTGTATAATCATATATTGTGTCTAACTGGAGTTGTCGAGATTACCCCCTTCCCTCAGCGACAGCTTCAGTGATGTAACAGGGACCTTCCAAATAAATGGAGGAAGCACGCGGGCTGGACTTTTAGAACGTAGTTTGGATCTGTAACTAGAATACAGCCCAAAACACGTGTCTCCTCATTGAGCCAAATTGAACTCTGTCTCTGTATGATTCCTTGCTTCTCGTCTGTTTAATAGATGTCATCAGTGTTTGAACATGACAGATTTGCAAATCATTGTATACCAGACCTGGGCATTCTGTGCGTCCCTGTCCGGCCCGCATGAGGCCAATCATAAATTACAAAATACATTTTAAAAAGTATCTATGTCGAGTGTGCAATACAACGGTGCTGCTTTTGTTTTGAAAAGCGTTATTTGTATTACTTCAGTGTGGACGTATGCGTGTGCGTGATTGTGTGTGAATGTGAACAGCTGCAATCACAAATTACAAAATAAAGTTGAAAAAACATATATGTCATGTGCGCAATACAACTGTGCTGCTTTTATTTTGAAAAGTGTTATTTATGGGCGTATGTCCGTGTGTAACCTGTGAGTGAAGGTGCACATGCAGCGACAAGTGATGCACGGTTTACACCCGAGACGCTAAAAAGAGAAAAGTTGATGACGAATGGCGTGTTTTCAACAAGACATGGACTGCCAAGCAACGTTCCCTCTAAGGTGCGCGCCTGCCCAATTGCGCACTTCTCAAGCGTCCTCTGCGCACAGCAAATATATGCCGCGCACCAAATCAAATCCCATCTGAATTCCAAACAAAATAAACACTTTTATTCTGTGTAATTTTGCAATGCAACTTTGAGGGACAGTGACAACAAGCGGCCCTAACGGTGTTCGTCAACACCGTTCAATTGAACACCGTTCAATTATTGTAACGTCTATCGAGATGCTTCGAGGCCAGGAATTATATCCATCACTTTATTGAGCAAAACGGTTTATATTCGGCCATAACCACACCAAAAACATGAGTAAAACACTTCTATCTCGAAAAACTAGTCATTTTCTGCCGTACAAACCAGGCCAAAACCAACTTGTCATCTGTCACCAACACGCATAGCACTAAACCACTGGTGCGTTTATGGCCACACAAAAAGTCGGACAACTCAAACACCACACAAAGTTACACTATGACTCCTCAGTCATACGTGTGCTTATTTTACTGTCATTTATTATTAATGTTAATTTATTTCTATTAATCATGGAATGCTGTTACTAGAGAAAGTTACAGGAATGCACACTTCATCCTATGCTTACATTTCATTGTGCAACATGTGGATGTTTAAGGGGAACTAAATCTCTGAAAGGGGTACAAATAATTTCCAAAGCAGTGCTTTTGGTATAAAGTTAAGTTAGGTTAAATGAAAGTATTATTATTATTAAATATTATTATTATTATTATTATTATTAGTAGTATTTATCTTACGGTATATATCAAAAATAATATTGAGCAAAATGTAATTGAAATATTGTCAATGTGGCCCTCCAGCAGTGCTCGGGTTGCTCATGCGGCCCCCGGTAAAAATTAATAGCCCACCCCTGTTGTATACTGTTTATATTTCTGATTTACAGAACGTGCCAACTTTACTGGTTTTGGGTTTTGTAATTCAGTAACTACAGTATAGTAGTGAAAAAGATGTTGGGTTGTGTGTAATGCATTTTCCATTTCATATTGGCAACTTATCCGCTGATCAATTTTGACCTTGTTTCCGTCGTAAACACGGCCCTCCAATCAATGAGGAGGTGAGCCAATCAACAGACGTCCCGATCCGAGCCAGGATTGAGGGGAAGCTCAGCGCGAGATGAGGCCATGTTGCACACACACATCCATGCGACTATAACGGCGGATATAATGGGGCTTGCTAAAAGGCGCACAGGAGAGCCGAGTGTAATGAGCAGGAGGCATCACAACCTCCCAGCTGTGTCGTGTCGAGTGACTAATGTAGCATCCCTCGCCATGACAGCGAGAGCCACCGGCTCAGTACGGCACTAAAGGGGAAGGTCGTCTGTGATACGCATAAGCAGAGAAAGAGACCACGGCACCCGTGGGTGGATAAGCGACGTTTGAAGCGCGCGGGGTGGAAAAAAAAAAAAGAATGCAGTATGCATGTACACAATGTGAAGTAGCTGCACACCTCAACTCATGTACACAATTGTCCTGAAAGCATCATTTTCAACTATAGCCAACATTTTTTTACACATATGATATGATACCAAGCAAAAAAAAACTTTGGTTTTGCAGTAACCGATAAAGTTAAAGTACCAATGATTGTCACACACACACACACACTAGGTGTGGCAAAATTATTCTCTGCATTTGACCCATCACCCTTAATCACCCCCTGGGAGGTGAGGGGAGCAGTGAGCAGCAGCAGTGGCCACGCCCGGGAATCATTTTTGGTGATTTAACCCCCAATTCCAACCCTTGATGCTGTGTGTCAACGGGTAACGGGGTCCCATTTTTATAGTCTTTGGTATGACTCGGCCGGGGTTTGAACTCACAACCTACCGATCTCAGGGCGGACACTCTAACCACAAGGCCACTGAGTAGGTTAGCGAGACAGGTTTGGCAAATACCATAATGGCCGATATAAAACCTCTTAATTCATTACCTTAGGCTCTTTGGTGCCACCCTAGTGGCTCCCTGGAGCATTTTTAAAAAAGGATTGAAAATGGAAAGGGGGGAAAATATTTTTTTTGTTTTAGTATGTTCTTTGTTTGAGGACAAGCATGACACAAACCTTCCCAATTGTTAGAAAGCCCACTGTTTAATATGTTTGTGTGTATGCTTCACTGATGAGAGTATTCGATGAACATCGTTTTGTCCTACTAATTTCGGCGGTTCTTGAACTCACCATAGTGCGGACTGTGACGCAACATTTTGTTTTTACATGTAATATCTTCCACTCCTTCTCATTTTGTCCACCAAACGTTTTATGCTGTGCGTAAATGCACAAAGGTGAGCTTTGTTGATGTTATTTACTTGTTGGAGTGCTAATCAGGCATATTTGGTCAGTGCATGAATGCACGCTAATCAATGCTAACATGCTATTTAGGCTAGCTGTATGTACATATTGCATCACTATGCTTCATTTGTAGGCATATTTGAGCTCATTTAATATCCTTTACTTTTATCCTCTTTGTATATAATTTAGTTTTGCATGTTTCATGACACATTATCTGTATGTAATATTCACTGCATTTCAGATAGTTGTTTGTGTGCCATGTTGTTCCAGACCACAGCAAACATTACCTAGCTTGCCAAAGATTGTAGTAAATGTATTAAAAGAATACAACCTGACATTTTCTTTAACTTGGACACACACGTTTATACCTTTGGCCATTAAAAGTCAGTAATTTCCAGGAGTTGTCTCACCTTCTGAGTAGCCTCTGATTTACTAATGGTTTCTAATGTTGTAAAAATGTGTACAATAAATATTACATTTCAACATTTCTGTCAACGAAGATTTTCTCCAGCCTGTGACACATAGTTATTTTGATTGTAGGCTGTTATAGCCAATATAGACACTTTCCTCATGTGTTGCCTTCATTATGAGACTTATAGATGGCTTTTCATTTTTTTGCGGCTCAAGACAGATTTGTTTTTTTGTATTTTTGGTCCAATATGGCTCTTTCAACGTTTTGGGTTGCCGACCCCTGCCTTAGGCTGAATTAAATCACATTTTGACTCATCAATTAAAACTGTATGTTGAACAAACAAACAAGTATACCATATTTGAATGTGTCATAAAGTAGGGAAGGGATTCATATGGCCACATTCCTGGGTGGATCTCTTGTGCGAGGAAGAGGGGTGAGGGTTAATCATTTTGCAATGCAGTCTGCTGAAAACGATGGAATGCGACACTCTACATAACCACTGATGCCGTGGTCAACGTTGGAAATGGCCACAAAACACATTTTAAGGTAAAATGTTCATGTTTCATGTGTCAGGTAAACTGCAACAATTTGGGGAACTATGAATCCCCTTCCTACTGTATTAAAGGATTTGTTGGTAATGAATTAATTACTAAAACAAGCTGTTGTGTGTGTCTGTAGCATGAATGCTAATGAGCTGTGTTTGTCCACACCTGCTGTCGTGATCTGGCAGCTCTGTCTGCTTTTTGTTGCAGTGTCTGGTTTTTGGGTAACGGGGTGGAGCCACCTTTGCGCACAACTGATACCCATTTCCTCCTGACGACTTAAGCTCTCCAGTCCATTTACTCGACGCCAGTAGATTCCTGGGGCCGTATTTATCAAGCTTCTTAGAATTACTCCTAAGAAGTCTGCTAAGAGTTGACTTATGAGTAAAGGAATATTTCGCTGTAAGCTGCACTTAAAAGTTAGTTATCAAGCGTCTTACTTTCAGCGAAGCGTAGGACTGAATCTTAAGTGTCACACTCAGAGCTGAATTACGACATTACTATGTGCCGTAAACGGAATTTTAGGTGACGTCATTTCTGTGTCCATAGAAATGACCAATCACGGAAGGGAATCCCTTGTCTAAGAATAAAGAAATATCTTAGAAATATTTAAGAGGGCAATGGGAGTGTATATTTTGACAATAAACTACAAAATAATACAAAACAAACAAACAATATTGGCAATGAATCAAAAATAAAGGGTTCCTTTTCTTTACAATTAATTAATTAGCCAACTAATTCGAAACTGAAAGTGTGATGTTGCTGATGAGATGACGCCCCTTATTAAATCTGTGACAAAAATAATACCATCTCTGTCTAAACGATACAGTTTGATCAGCTGCTCGTCATCAAACAAAGCCAGGACATCCTTCCGCTCCCTGAACATTCGCGCACGTCTCTCTCGCCTCAGTGCCATCCCCCGCTGGCAACTCCTAACCACTTGGGACACCTCTGAAGGTCTCTTAAATATCGTGGAGAGTAGGAGTGATTCTTAGACTTAAGAAAGTTGATAAATAGCTTGTATTCTTAAGTTTGAGAGTAGGACAAAATTTCGCAAATTCTCAGGACTTAAGTGTAAAATGGCACTCTAAGACGCTTGATAAATACGGCTCCTGATGTTTCACCCTTCCAGTTGTGTTCATCTACTCTGCTTTGGCTCCACTCACGCTTCTCGTTCCTGTGACTCTGGCCCGGCGCTGCCGTTTAGCGTTAACTGTTTCCCCTTCACACCTTCTGTGTGCGATTTTGTTCTTGTTAGCAACACTAGCATAGCTATGGGAGCTACATTGCGAACGTTACACTCACATTTTTTTTTTTTTTTTTAATGTCCTGCCCAGCTTCTCGGGCAAATCATATAGCAGATGTAGATGCCCATATCGGCTGTTCAGATTTACTTTACAAAAGAGAAGTGTAGGATACTTCTCTTGTTGCCTTACTTTGTATTTGGACTTTATTAAATGTATTTATATTATCATTTGGTGCAGCCGGGCCGGAGCAGGAGGGGATAGAAAGAGAGAAAAAGGAAGACAGAGGGGGGAATTGTGGGGACAAGAGGGGGATTAGACAGAGAGACAAAAACAACAACAGCAAACACAACAACAACAACAACAACAACAGAGCAACATCAGCAAATACGACATGTACAAATATGATGGTAAAAGTAATAGCAAATAAGCAGTTAGCGAAAATTAAAAAAAAAAATTTTTTTCCAGAAATGACAATGAGCATTATTACACTAAAAATGGAGCAATATGAATACCAATAGAAGTAGTGCTATTGATAATAAACAATAACAGTACTTTACCTTTATTATCAACAATACAATTGTTCAAATGCAACAATACATATACGTAATGATAACTTGAGATACGAAAGAATGCAGAAAAATGGAGGGGAAGAAAGAGAAGCAACCTTAACCTTGTAGATTGTTATAGTAACAATAAGTTAAGCTTTGTCAGTGTGCCATGTGTTATACCCAGTTTACCCTAGGGCAACAACGTTAATATATGTTTGATGAAACGTGATTATGTGTACACTCACATTTTTAACAGCAACATCTTTCTAGTTTAGCCCATTTGCTGAAGAAATGCAACGGTATCAAACATGCAACTCCCACGTCTGTACCTGATAGTTAAGCTATATTTTAATAAGTGTAGTGTAGACTTCTTTTAAAAAATATATATTTCCTTCGTGGAAGTGATGGCAAAATCCTGCTAACTAAAAAGACAAATTCACATAGAAAACGCATTGTCACGTTCGGGACGCATGGTGATGCGGGATTTTTGTTCTCCCGAGATGCAAAGGACGAAAACCGGACAGGACTTGCAGGTAACGACATGCTTTAATTATAACATAACACAAAACTGGTACCAAAACAGAAAACAAACCGACAGGACGAGGTGCCGAGCGCATGCGGAAGCTAAGGCTAGCACTTAGCACAGATTGTGACTACTAGCAGGAGCTAGGAAACTAGAACAAACCTACGTGGCAGTCGCGGGATGCAAAACAAAGAAGCCAGACCGACTGACTGAGAAGGCAGGCTTTAAATAATAATGTCAATGATGACCAACAGGTGCGTGTCGGGAACCCCAGCGGCAGGTGAACGTAATAAGTTACTATGGTAAGCAACTAACAGGAACTAGAATGGGACCAAGACTAACAGAAAAAACACAAGTGACCCGAAAACCCAAACAGAATATGATCCGTGCAGCAGATCCTAACACGCATCTCACCTTTAATCAAGTATAGTTTGATCATGCTTGGGTTTTCTGTCTCCTGCCAGACGGCGTTAACCTTGAAGCAAGCCGCACCATTCCTCAAAACTCGACAAAACACACACATACACACACACACACACACACACACAAAAGGGGGAGGGGTGGGGGCGGGTGTTCTAGTGTGTCTATGTATTGTTGCCTCTCAGCAACGGCTGCTGTCTCCATGGCGATAGGAAAAGCACATGCAGAAGAGAATACATCTGCAGCCTCTACAAAATAAGACCCGATTAAATATAACATTCCTCAATCAGAGGATGGGGCGATGCTTGATAACACACCTTATCAGTGTGTTTGCTTGTTTTGTTTATTCAACTATTGTATTATGGCCGTCGGCAAACAAAAACATATTCATTTGCCGCACCGTTTTTATAAACCACGGGGTTTTAAACGTAGAAAAAAAAAGTGGCGGCATACAGTCTGGAATTAAGTAAGTAAAGTACAAATGATTGTAGATATTTTGAGTGAGGGCACGTCCGGAAAAGTCTGCTGCCGCAGGAGGGACTAAATAAGGATTTCGTAGCAAATATTGACCAATATTATTGTACATATTATCCGCAAGGGAAATTGTTCCACACGGTAGCTCAGTTACAAAGGATGGAAAGGATAATGCACACAAGGGCGAAAACAAAAGGTATAAAGTAGACAAAAAATGTACCACAGTTAGGGATGATGCTCCAAACCGATAAGAAAAGAACAGAGTCCTCGGACTCGAATCCCTTTTTGAGAACCGGTACCCGTTATCGAGACCACTATAGTAAAAAAACAACAATAAAGAGCCTAAATGGATTAATCTGCTTTGGAACTTTATTAGACGTCTTGGATTGTTTGTTAGCTGTCTGCCTGTGTGTGTAGTTAGTATGTTCCAATAGCAGCAGAAGTGCACTTTTTGGAGAGCTGTATTATTTTCAGTTTTGTGCCCAAAGGACTGATTTTATTTAACACTATATTATTATTTATACACCTATAGTGATCACAGAGACAGGTTGTTTTTTTGTTACTGTATATATTTGTTTTTCTGAAAAATCCCACTTAATATACTTTGGATAACAACAGTCAATATTTATTTTTTTAATTTTTTTAGGGGACAACAATTAATATTTATTTATTTTATTTTATTTTTTTCTTATAAAATAAAAGTGAGCTTTTGTTAAACCAAATATTGTGTTTTTTTCCATATACAACAACCTATCTGGATTCGATAAGAGAATCGATAAGGAATCGGTTCGATAAGAGGATTCGATAATAGGCTCGAACTCGATAATTTCTTATCAAACATCATCCCTAACCACAGTAGCAATATAAAATATAAAATGTGTAATATTTATTCATTATATATACATTATGTAATATATACTGATATATTATATTATATTATATTTTTATATAATATAGAAGAGGCAACTTAGACTTAGACAAACTTTATTGATCCACAAGGGAAATTGTTCCACACAGTAGCTCATTTACAAAGGATGGAAAGGGTAAGGATGGAAAGGATAATGCAGGTATAAAGTAGACTAAACATGTACCATAGTAGCAATGTAAAATATAACATATATGTAATATTTACATATTATATATACAGTATATAATATATACCGATATATTATATGATAGTTTTATATAATATATACAATATATAACAAATCTCAATTACCATGTACAATATTACAGTATATGTAACAGCTGCAGAAAAAAAAAAATAGGGCAGCATGAAATAGAGAGTAGATCAAGCAGAAAACATACATTATAAACAAAGAGAGGTAGCTAACATAAAAGGTGTCAGGTAATAGACAGACATCATCTATTGCTGTATGGCGAGTGATTATACAGCTGGATGGAGTGCGGAATGAAGGAGTCATTTAATCGCACATTATGTTTATCATGTTGTTGCCTTACATTACAGAAAATGAACCAAGGTACGTACTGAACCGTTTCTATGGTAATGATTATTTTTTTTCAAACATTTTAATTATTCACATGCATGTGACGCAGTAAGAACACAAATGCTGATGCTCTTAAAAAGGAAAAAAAAGCTGACTCGGGGGCTTATGAGTAGTGACAGTAGTTTCTCTTGGGAGTAACTTGACACTCTGCTTGTGGGGTTTATATGTGTGTGTGTGTGTGTGTGTGTGTGTGTGTGTGTATGTGTGTTATTTCCCTGAGTGATGTCAAAATCCATCAAGTATTCACATCTTTGCACTCTTCAGTGGCACTGAGTCCACACTAAACAAGCATTTTGCCTCTTGAATCCCTGCATCATCCATCCATTTTTTTTTACATCTCTTCAATTTTTGCCTGGCATTTTTCTATCTGTGTTGGCCCTGCGATGAGGTGGCGACTTGTCCAGGGTGTACCCCGCCTTCCGCCCGAATGCAGCTGAGATAGGCTCCAGCACCCCCCCCCCCCCCCGCGACCCCCCAAAAAAGGAACAAGCGGTAGAAAATGGATGGATGATGGATAGACATATTTCTGTCTTGCCTCTTGGTGAGGGTGGTCGCATTTTTCTCCGCTCCCTCCTTCCCTGATTGCTTTCTTCGTGACCTTGTCCTGTCTGAACTTTTTTTAAGCCTCTTTCTTTGCGCTGTCCTCAAATCTAAACATCAAACATGGATATGATCAGCTGGACTCTCGACGCAATTGACAAAGTATTTTCGACAAGGAAAAGAGGTTCGGGGGAGCCTGGCTGTCCTGATAGAACAATTGCTGCGGGGTACGTAAGAGACTCCTGGGATAAATGGAGAATCATGTGCCTCTCAGTCCTTTCCATCGAGGACGTGGAAGACATCTACCTATTTGGAACCGTGATCGCGGGGCACCTGCTGATTGGGCTGGGCATTGCTCTGGTGTATCGTCAAATTCGGAAGACGATGGCAGCCACTCAAGGAGCCCAACGGCTGTTCATCGCAATGGAAGGATTGGGTCGGGCTGTGGGAACACAGACTGTGGCGATTTCTGATTTGAATCGCAAAATGGATCTCATCATGGAGAAGCTTGCTGAGAAGGATTAAATTGAATTTGAGAGAACCAGCACGGACACAGAGCAGGAATGTCATTATTTTGACTGCTCGAAGGAAACAACATCTTAATCCACGATTTGAGTCCCTCGAATGGCCTTGACCCTATCAGGAACAGGCTGTTCTGAAAAACTCCCCCGAGGACTCCTCAACAATGGACGTGCATGTGGGCTCTGTACCGAGGATGTCGTTGTGGCTTGTGCAGCTCTTTGAGACACTTGTGATTTAGGGCTATATAAATAAACATTGATTGATTGATTGATTGATTGATGGACGCTTTTTTTTCAATAACACCTGGTGTGGAACTTTGAGATCGGCCCCAGTCCGCAAAAACATTTCAACATCTCACCCAAGTTAATTGGGCATACATGCACGCACCCGCCCCTCCCCCAATCAACGCCTTCACCACTGCTTAATTCCTCTTCGGGGTTGTGGACGGTTGAGTAGCGCTTTATAGCGGCAGCCGGCCTCCAGGGCCCCAAATCCCCCCCCCTCTGTTGCGAGTTGTTTTGATTACATGTATCATGTTTATGTGTGCTATCCTGTGAGGTTTTTTCCTTGGACTCAGTCTGGACCCCTCCCGAGGGTCCAGCCTTAGACTGATACTTTTTTTTACTCTTCCCCCTTTCCCAATGCCACCTTTTCCCCACCTTTTTTAAGGAGCACTGTAAGTGGCTGATCCGTTGGCGGTCCTGTCTTGTCCCCGTGTAACGTATGTCTGCTCTTAGTGGGACTGTGCCGAAAATGAAATTTCAGTTTTTATGTGTCTTGTACATGTTAAAGAATGGACAATAATAAAGCATCTTGAACCTTGAATTTTGATCTTGAATATATAAAAAAAGAACGTCCTAAATGTTGTGATGAGAAGCGCAGCTACACCGAGTGGCAAATAATCCAGAGTGAAGCGTGTACACATAATTAAAGATACCCCGTGGAGTTTGTGCCGCGGGAACGCCGCAGTTTTGTTCTTTTTTTTTTTTTTCGCACATGCTTACGGGTGACACGGAGCAGAGCGCCGCGAGACACTTTTTGACGATTACAAAGATTTACAAGTGCTTGTAAAAAAAAAAAAAAAAAACACCGGGAGATATAACAATAACCCCGCAAAGCGTGGCGCGCCTCAATGACACCCGCATAAATAATTAATGCCAGCTATAAAATAATAAATCTGCGTTGCAAATGTTTAAGGAGGGTGGGCGGGTGCGTGCATTAAGCAGATTTGTTGGACCTCCAGCTCTCGTGCTGAGGGGTTGTTTTTCCCCCTTGCCCTTCTTTGTTATGCTTCATATTATGCAAAATTGCAAAACACCTTCATTGTTTATACACAAAACGACAGTGTCGAGTTTAACATAGCTGTGCGTTGTGCACTGCTCTGGGGTTCAAGCGTTTCAGTTCAGTTCAGTTTCGGTTGAATTGGAACATGTCTACGATACAATGTGATGCATCGCAAAATTCCAGTTGTTTCATTACAGCACGTCCGAAAAGGAGTAGGAAGAAGCAGAGCTTATTTAATCCTACCCCTTTTCATACCATAGCAATGTTATCCCATTTCCTTGTTCTCCGTAACAGAACAGTGAACAAATAAATAATAAATAAATAAGCGACTTGTACAGGGTGTACCCTGCTTTCCGCCCGAATGCAGCTGAGATAGGCTCCAGCACCCCCCGCGACCCCCAAAAGGGGCAAGCGTTAGAAAATGGATGGATGGATACCATAGTAAGTAGAGATGTCTGATAATGGCTTTTTGGCCGATATCCGATATTGTCCAACTCTTAATTACCGATTCCGATATCAACCCATACCGATATATACAGTCATGGTATTAACACATTATTGTGCCTAATTTTGTTGTGATGCCCCCTGCTGGATGCATTAAACAATGTAACAAGGTTTTCCAAAATAAATCAACTCAAGTTATGGAAAAAAAATGCCAGCATGGCACTGCCATATTTATTATTGAAGTCACAAATTGCATTATTTTTTTTTTTAACATGCCTCAAAACAGCAGCTTGGAATTTGGGACATGCTCTCCCTGAGAGAGCATGAGGAGGTTGCGGTGGGCGGGGTTTTAACGTCCCGGAAGAGTTAGTGCTACAAGGGGTTCTGGGTATTTGTTCTGTTGTGTTACGGTGCGGATGTGTTTTGTCATTCTTGTTTCGTGTGGGTTCACAGTGTGGCGCATATTTTTAACAGTGTTAAAGTTGTTTATACGGCCACCCTCAGTGTGACCTGTATGACTGTTGACCAAGTAGGAATTGCATTCACTTGTGTGTGTGAAAAGCCGTAGGTATTATGTGATTGGTGCCCTTAAGGTTTATTGTCGCTCTGTACTTCTCCCTACGTCCGTGTACACAGTGGCATTTTAAAAAGTCATACATTTTACTTTTTGAAACCGATACCGATAAATTCCGATATTACATTTTAAAGCATTTATCGACCGATAATATCGGGCTGCCGATATTATCGGACAGCTCTAATAATAAGCATACAAATAGTAAATAATAATCGTTGTCTCAATAAAAAAAAAAAAAAGGGTTCAAGATGTTCATTATAATTCTTGTTCTGTGTAGTTTGTGAACACTTGTAGTTTGAACCGTCTCTTTAACTGAATCATATTGGTGCTTTGTTTGATTTCTTTGGTTAGTCCGTTCCATAATTTAATTCCACATAAATATTAGCTAAAGGTTTTAAGTGTTGTACGTGCATACAAATGTTTTAAATTAGATTTTCCTCTAAGGCAGGGGCCGGGAACCTTTTTGGCTGAGAGAGCCATGAAAGCCAAATATTTTAAAATGTACTTCCTTAAGAGCCGTATAAAAAATGTTAACACTGAATGTGGGCTCTGTACCGAGGATGTCGTTGTGGCTTGTACAGCCCTTTGAGACACTTGTGATTTAGGGCTATATAAATAAACATTGATTGATTGATTGAATACAACTAAATGCGTGCATTTTTAAGTAAGACCAACATTTTTAGAGTATAATAAGTTTCTTATTATTTTTAATAACAGTGTTAATCTGAAGCTAACCAATAATAAATAAAATACTTCTTACCATTAATGCGACTTCTGGTGCTGCATGGTTTTGCTGATGGCTTTGTAGTCTGGTTGATATGTGGTTATTTTTAACACTGTGATTATCAGCGGAATTATTAATTACTTATCGCGTTAAGCAATGTCAAGTAAGATATATCTGAGAGCCAGATGCAGTCATCAAAAGAGCCACATCTGGCTCTAGAGCCATAGGTTCCCTACCCCTGCTCTAAGGTAATAGTTGTCCTCTTTTGTTGAGAAGAATTGTCGTACATTCTTGGGTAGCAGGTTATAGTTTGCTTTGTACATCATTTTAGCTGTTTGCAAATGCATCAAATCGTTGAATTTCAATAATAGCATACTTGCCAACTCTCCCGTTTTTAGCGGGAGAATCCCGGTATTCAGCGCCTCTCCCGACAACCTCCCGGCAGAGATTTTCTCCCGACAAACTCCCGGTATTCAGCTGGAGCTGGAGGCCACGCCCCCTCCAACTCAATGCGGACCTGAGACTGAGTGGGGAAAGCCTGTTCTCACGTCCGCTTTCCCACAATATAAACAGCTTGCCTGCCCAATTACGTCATAACATCTAGGGCTTTTAGAACAGACTTCTCCATTGAACACGGTGGCCGAAATGATATACTCATCATGAACGGAGAAGTTAAACAGGACAATACTGCCATCTAATGGATAGCCACCGGAACACTGAAATTCAAGTATTTTTTTTCTTTTTTCTATGTAAATAAATATATATATATATATATATATATATATATATATATATATATATATATATATATATATATATATATATATATATATATATATATATATATATATATATATATAGCTAGAATTCACTGAAAGTCAAGTATTTCATACAAAAAAAAAAATATATATATATATATATATACATATATATATATACATATATATATATATATATATATATATATATATATATATATATATATATATATATATATATATATATATGTATATATATATATATATATATATATATATGAAATACTCGAGTTGGTGAATTGTAGCTGTAAATAACCACGCCCCCAACCACGCCCCCCCACCCACTCACCCCACCCCCGACCAAGCCCCCCACCACCCCCCACCTCCCGATATTGGAGGTCTCAAGGTTGGCAAGTATGATAATAGTGATTTAATAAATAAAGGGTTTGTATGTTCTCTATATCCAACATGATGTATTATTCTAATTGATCTTTAATGTAACACCGTTAGTGAATGAAGCGCACATTTGTAGTTGTTTCCCCATATTTCTGCACAATAACTCAGATATGGTAACACTAGTGAGCAGTAAATATGAAGTGATTGTTGGTCTAGAACATGTTTTGCTTTATTCATTATTGACGTGTTTCTTGCTACTCTATGTTGTATATTTTTTACATGAGTGTTGCGCTTTAATTTATTATTACACATCATGTCAGTTTGTGCAATGTATAACATCAGCAAAAAAATGATTTTGCAGCTTAGTAGGCAGGAGTTGTGGTAGCAGAAGTCCTGGAAAAGGGTCACTGTCTCCTCTCTTATCTGCTACTGCACAGGGCGACCCTTTATGAAAGCTGCAGGAGATAACGCCATCCCACAATTCCGAGCAGACTTTGTCAGGCGTCTTTGCGCCTAACACATTTGTATTAGACTTACCCGAGTGTGTAACGTAAATTTACTGTACGTCTACAAACCTTTACTGTAATCAATCATTTAAGTTCCGCTCCTTCCAACCAGTGTTGTTTCCACCCAGCACAAACATGCAAATTGAAATTAAAAAACTAAGTCATGTCTATCTCTCATGCTAGCGAGACCAGGGGCCGTATTTATCAAGCTTCTTAGAATTACTCCTAAGAAGTCTGCTAAGAGTTGAGAAATTCTCCGCTGAAAGCTGCACTTAAAAGTTAGTTATCAAGCGTCTTACTCACACTTTCAGCGAAGTGTAGGACTGAATCTTAAGTGTCACACTCAGAGCTGAATTACGACATTACTATGTGCCGTAAACGGAATTTTAGGCGACGTCATTTCTGTGTCCATAGAAATGACCAATCACGGAAGGGAATCCCTTGTCTAAGAATAAAGAAATATCTTAGAAATATTTAAGTGGACAATGGGAGTGTATATTTTGACAATAATCTACAAAATAATACAAAACAAACAAACAATATTGGCAATGAATCAAAAATAAATGTTTCCTTTTCTTTCCAATCCATTAATTAGGCAACTAATTTCAAACTGGTGTGGGTGGCTCTGCTGTGAAAGCTCTGCTGCGTGATGTTGCTGATGAGATGACGCCCCTTATTAAATCTGTGACAAAAATAATACCCGCTCCGTCTAAACGATACCGTTTGATCAGCTGCTCGTCATCAAACAAAGCCAGGACGTCCTTCCGCTCCCTGAACGTTCGCGCAACTCCTAACCACTTAGGACACCTCTGAAGGTCTCTTAAATATTGTGGAGAGTAGGAGTGATTCTTAGACTTAAGAACGTTGATAAATAGCTTTTATTCTTAAGTTTGAGAGTAGGACTAAATTTCGCAAATTCTCAGGACTTAAGTGTAAAATGGCACTCTAAGATGCTTGATAAATACGGCCCCAGATGTTTTGTACGAATCTTAGTGGGATATTTGCTACGTTTGTAACTCAAATGTGTGCTTGCAACTTAAAGCATAACTATTAGCCAAGAGACAGCTTTTTTTCTCAAAACACTCTTAAGTATGAGGTCCCATACTGTAGTATTCAAAAACAAAATTGAAGTCAGTCAGCATCCCAGAGAGGATTCTTGTCGACTCTAAAAATTCCTCGGTCATACATCTGAATAAAGACCAACGGAGAGCGTAAGAGTCATAAACAGAATAGAAAACAGCCAGTAGTTAACAACAACAACAACCAAATAGGAATGAGCGGGATCATTGATTTGCCAGAAGCTACTTTCTGCACAATAACCTGCAGTTTTTATGCGCTTTTTAATCACCTGGTGTAGTGCATCACTCAGCTGGATCTCTGCAACTAGTGCCTGGCAACACAATCTGCTGCAATCTGTTTGAATGCGTATGCCATGCACACGTACCACACTGGCATTAGGGATTCCACCGAGCGATTTCAACACCACCAAATTTGCTAATCAAAACTATAACTAGGATATATGTTATGATCAAACAGCTGATGTGTAACAAATACAATACTATACTTACAGTTTAAATACTTTGTAGGGCTTGACGATAGACTGAACCAGAGGGTTGGGGCTCGTTGTTGGCCCTAGAGCAGTGGTTCTTAACCTTGTTGGAGGTACCGAACCCCACCAGTTTCATATGCGCATTCACCGAACCCTTCTTTAGCGAAAAATAAAATGTTGATTTTTTTCAAATTCAAGACAAAGTTATATGTTTTTGGTAACACTTTAGTATGGGGAACATATTCTAAGTAACAAATACTTAATTTAGAGTTTTTTGGACACTAGGGGAACATATTCTAAGTAACAAAGACTTAATTTAGAGTTATTTGGTTAGGGTTAGGGCCAGAGTTAGAGGGTTAGGGTTATAATAAGGCATTAACAAGTACTTAATAATGACTAGAGCCAATATGTTACTAATTTGCATGTTAATAAGCAACTAATTAATGGTGAATATGTTCCCCATACTAAAGTGTTACCATGTTTTTTTCATGGTGCACAAAATGAACCGTGCATGAACATCACCTTGTTCAAACAACAAAACCAACACAGTGCATAAACTCACAACAAATTACACACCTGCAAATCAGTCTGACTTCTGCTGTTGCCGTATCCATAATAGGGAGAAGTTTTTATTTACACGATGAGTCGGGTGTGTTTTGACCTCCGCCGAACCCCTGAGGCCGACTCACCGAACCCCTAGGCAGGGGCGCCACTAGGGATTTTGGGCCCCATGGAAATAATCTTTACAGGGCCCCCAACACAGCGACAACATTATAATTTCATCATCATTAGGGGCCTCTCTGGGCCCCCCTCCATCATGGGCCCCTAGAATCTGTCTCCTTTACCCCCCCCCCCACCCCCACCCTTTTCGGCGCCCCTGCCCCTAGGGATCGATCGAACCCAGGTTAAGAACCACTGCCCTAGAGGGCTGCCAAAAAATTTCTGTTTCCCAGCTTTGGCGTGTACAGGCCGCAGCGGTACTCAGTTGTAATACGCTTTTCCACCACGTGTGGCAGTAATGACAATCTCAGACAAATAAGATCTCTGGAGCTAAAGTCATAGACAAGATTTTTAAGCGCAAAAATTATGACTGAAGTAGTGAAGCTGCGTCTTCATTTGCACTTTAATTTTAGTTTATTTAAGAAACTTATTATTATATTTTTTATTATTAATTTAGTTAGAATGTTTTTGCTTCAAACTGTGTAATTGTATGTAAATAGTATATACGAGTCCCTTCTTTGCAGTATATTTGATTAGTATTAATTGTAATCAGTCTGACCTAAGCCTTGATAATACGCTTTGTTTCATGTCTTTTGACAAGGTTTATCTAGTTAAACGGTATTGAATATGATTAAAACCCAGAGTAATTCTCTTATTTCAGTGTTAATATTTGAGTGGGCCCTGATCCCCTGGTGGAAAAGTTGGGTCCCGTTGTCAATAAGGCTAAGAACCCCTGCCGTAGTCTATACACTACTGCCTTCTATCGTCTAGGAATTGCAACTACATGCAAATTCAACTATATGATACTTTATAATACAAATGAGACACACACGTGCAAGAAAACAGTACCTAACAACTGCACAGCACAGTTATCATTATCAGTGTTAAATGTTACATAACATCGGTAACGTTGAGTAGCGGTATCAATTCCCAGGTACCAGGAATTAGTACCGTATTAATTCAAATGTGAAAGGTATCCATCCCAAGTGTCTTTTATTCGCCGTTAGTCAAATTTGCTTTGGTGAGAACTAGCGTTGTCCCGATACCAATATTTTGGTACCGGTACCAAAATTATTTCGATACTTTTCGGTAATTTTTGATACTTTTCTAAATAAAAGGCACCACAAAAAATGGCATTATTGGCTTTATTTGAACAAATATGTGTATTTTTGCAAGTTCGTCCTTACATAAATTAGTGAACATACAAGACAACTTGTCTTTTATTACTAAGTAAACAAACAAAGGCTCCTAATTTAGTCTGCTGACATATGCAGTAACATGTGTCATTTTCCATTCTATTATTTTGTCAAAATTATTAAGGAGAAGTGGTAAAAAATATTAATCTACTTGTTCATCTACTGTTAATATCTGCTTATTTTCTCTTTTAACATGTTCTATTTACACTTCTGTTAAAATGTAATAACCACTTATTCTTCTGTTGTTTGGATATTTTACATTAGTTTTGGATGATACCACAAATTTGTGGGAGGACCGGTACTTTTCAGAGCCGGTATAGTACAGAATATGATTCATTAGTATTGTGGTACTATACTAATTATACCGGTATACCGTACAACCCTAGTGAGAACAAGATTCGTTAAGTCTTGTTCATGGTTCAAGTGTCAACATGATGACGGAGGCAAATATTTACATATATCCATATTTATCAGAATCAGAATCAGAATTGTTTTATTGCCATTGTTTGAGAACGGGTTCACAAACTAGGAATTTTTCTTGGTGCAATCGTGCAACATAAAACACATGTAACACATATGTGTTACTTCTTTACTTTCATAGTCATATTACAAATAGCTAATGTTCCATATTGTACTCTTTTCCTTTTCTCATCATCTCATGAAAGAGTGCTTACATTGTGCGACCACCTTGGGCACGGAACGCAGGGAGGAGGAATCCTCCCTTCTTCCCGTCTCAGGCTGTCTCTAGATAAAGGGACAATGGACATGTGTTTGGGGTGAGAGAGATGAGGGCGGGGGGAGATATTGAAGAAGAGAGTGTTTCCGTGATGTTTTTTTAGATCAACTTTGGCTACGCATTTCGTATGTGTTATTCAAGGCTGGTTTCTTCAAATATTTGAAAATAAATTACAAAATACCTATTCTGCTCTGGTGATCAATTTGAACTCAGCTTATATGTCATCGAAAGAACTTGGGAGTGACCAGCGTTTTAAATTCCCCTTGGAGGAACATTTGGTCAGACGCAACAATTATCATCTGAATCCAGACAAAATAAAAGTGTGAATGGTTCCCAAAAGATCTGCAGAAAGAGACTATGTACCAATTTGTACTACTAAATTCAAAACAAAACAGTGACATTTAGAAAGTGCCTTTCTTACAAAGTTATCCCCCACAACATTTTACTTGACACATTTAGCAAAATTATTCCGGCACCCAAAGCTGAGAAAACATCGAGAAAGTTCATGAAAAGTGCCTCCACAACTTGGAGAAGTAACTGCAAATGTTACACGGAAGTTTAAATATCATTTTAATTAGTGCAGCGCGTAGTACGTGTCAACCCTGAGGGAGCGCAGCACCGAGACATTTAAAAAAAAAACCTTCCAGTGTGGTTTAGTCCGATGAGAACAGCCTCTCAGCTGAATACGCCTCATCCCTCAAAAACACATTTGTCCACACGTTGTGTATTATATTTGAAGATGCAGCATGTGTGATGCTGTGATCTTATTAGACTGGCCAGAGTGTGTGAATACAATGCATTGGATGTGCACATTATTGTTTTATGAATGTTTTTGCGTTTATAATTGACTCATGAAGCATGGGTTTTCCTATAAGGTGTCTTTGAAAATGGACATTTTGCAAATACTCACACATGCACACACACACACACACACACCAGGTGTTTGGGAATAAGATAACTTCATTCATTTCACCCTTGGAATGTTTCATTTGGACACGGCACTGCAGCTGTTGTCAGGTTCGCTTAAATCAGCAGGAATGCACTCCGATGTTAGAAATGTCATTTGTTTATTTATCATGAAATGATTGCTTCGTTTCGGAAGTTGACACCTGGGACTAATGGCTACTCCACCATGTTGCAAGTCTCCTTTTTTTGGTGATGTTTTAGAGAAATGCAACACGAGTCACAGGTAACACGGTTGCTAACCAAAACAGCAGCACTCACTGAGATATGGAAACTATAGAGATGTCCGACAATATCGGACTGCCGATATTATCGGCCGATAAATGCTTTAAAATGTGATATCGTAAATTATCGGTATCGGTTTCAAAAAGTAAAATGTATGACATTTTAAAACGCCGCTGTGTACACGGACGTAGGGAGAAGTACAGAGCGCCAATAAACCTTAAAGGCACTGCCTTTGCGTGCCGGCCCAGTCACATAATACCTACGGCTTTTCACACACACAAATGAATGCAAGGCATACTTGGTCAACAGCCATACAGGTCACACTGAGGGTGACCGTATAAACAACTTTAACACTGTTACAAATATGCGCCACACTGTGAACCCACACCAAACAAGAATGACAAACACATTACGGGAGAACATCCGCACCGTAACAAAACATAAACACAACAGAACAAATACCCAGAACCCCTTGCAGCACTAACTCTTCCGGGACGCTACAATATACACCCCCCCACCTCAACCCCACCCACCTCAGTCTCCTCATGCTCTCTCAGGGAGAGCATGTCCCAAATTCCAAGCTGCTGTTTTGAGGCATGTTAAAAAAAATGATGCACTTTGTGACTTCAATAATAAATATTTTTCCCATAACTTGAGTTGATTTATTTTGGAAAATCTTGTTACATTGTTTAATGCATCCAGCGGGGGCATCACAACAAAATTAGGCACAATAATGTGTTAATTACACGACTGTATATATCGGAATCGGTAATTAAGCGTTAGACAATATCGGAATATCGGCAAAAAAGCCATTATCGGACATCTCTACCCCAAACACACGTCAAAAGTGGTAAAGGAATGGCTAAATCAGGCTAGAATTAAGGTTTTAGAATGGCCTTCCCAAAGTCCTGACTTAAACGTGTGGACAATGCTGAAGAAACAAGTCCATGTCAGAAAACCAACACATTTAGCTGAACTGCACCAATTTTGTCAAGAGGAGTGGTCAAAAATTCAACCAGAAGCTCGTGGGTGACTACCAAAAGCGCCTTATTGCAGTGAAACTTGCCAAGGGACGTGTAACCAAATATTAACATTGCTGTATGTATACTTTTGACCCAGCAGATGTGGTCACATTTTCAGTAGACCCATAATAAATTCATAAAAGAACCAAACTTCATGATTTATTTTTTTGTGACCAACAAGTAAGTGCTCCAATCACTCTATCACAAAAAAATAACAGTTGTAGAAATTATTGGAAACTCAAGACAGCCATGACATTATGTCCTTCACAAGTGTATGTACATTTTTGACCACTCTGTATACATATATATATATATATATATATATATATATATATATATATATATATATATATATATATATATATATATATATATATATATATATAATTTATTTTTTTTTGCCGATATCCGATATTCCGATATTGTCCAACTCTTAATTACCGATTCCGATATCAACCGATACAGATATATACAGTCGTGGAATTGACACATTATTATGCCTAATTTTGTTGTGATGCCCCCACTGGATGCATTAAACAATGTAACTTTACCATGAATTGTTTAACGTGGACCCCGACTTAAACAAGTTGAAAAACTTACTCGGGTGTTACCATTTAGTGGTCAATTGTACGGACTATGTACTGTACTGTGCAGGGGGGGGGTGTATATTGTAGCGGTCCGGAAGAGTTAGTGCTGCAAGTGGTTCTGGGTATTTGTTCTGTTGTGTTACGGTGCGGATGTTCTCCCGAAATGTGTTTGTCATTCTTGTTTGGTGTGGGTTCACAGTGTGGCGCATATTTGTAACAGTGTTAAAGTTGTTTATACGGCCACCCTCAGTGTGACCTGTATGGCTGTTGACCAAGCATATTTTATGTGACTGGGCCGGCACGCTGTTTGTATGGAGGAAAAACGGACGTGACGACAGGTTGTAGAGGACGCTTAAGGCACGCCCCCAATAATGTTGACCGGGTGGAAATCGGGAGAATTGTTGCCCCGGGAGATTTTCGGGAGGGGCAATGAAATTCAGGAGTCTCCCGGGAAAATCGGGAGGTTGAAACCGATACCGATAACTTCCGATATTACATTTTAAAGCATTTATCGGCCGATAATATCAGACATCTCTAATATATATATATATATGTATGTATATATGTCAGGGGTCACCAACCTTTTTGAAACCAAGAGCTACTTCTTGGGTAGTGATTAATGCGAAGGGCTACCAGTTTGATACACACTTAAATAAATTGCCAGAAATAGCCAATTTGCTCAATTTACCTTTAACTCTATGTTATTATTAGTAATTAATGATATTTACACTTAATTGAACGGTTTAAAAGAGGAGAAAATACAAAAAAAATGACAATTACATTTTGAAACATAGTTTTATCTTCAATTTCAACTCTTTAAAATTCAAAATTCAACCGAAAAAAAGAAGAGAAAAACTAGCTAATTCGAATCTTTTTGAAAAAATTAAAAAAAATAATTTATGGAACATTATTAGTAATTTTTCCTGATTAAGATTAATTTTAGAATTTTGATGACATGTTTTAAATAGGTTAAAATCCAATCTGCACTTTGTTAGAATATATAACAAATTGGACCGAGCTATATTTATAACAAAGACAAATCATTATTTCTTACAGAACAATTTTTTTTTTTTAAATTCAAAAGACCTTGAAATAAGATTTAAATTTGATTCTACAGATTTTTTAGATTTGCCAGAATACATTTTTTTAATTTTAATCATAATAAGTTTGAAGAAATATTTCACAAATATTCTTCGTCAAAAAAACAGAAGCTAAAATGAAGAATTCAATTAAAATGTATTTATTATTCTTTACAATAAAAACAATAAATTTACTTGAACATTTATTTAAATTGTCAGGAAAGAAGAGGAAGGAATTTAAAAGGTCAAAAGGTATATGTGTTTAAAAATCCTAAAATCATTTTTAAGGTTGTATTTTTTCTCTAAAATTGTCTTTCTGAAAGTTATAAAAAGCAAAGTAAAAAAATTAATGAATTTATTTAAACAAGTGAAGACCAAGTCTTTAAAATATTTTCTTGGATTTTCTAATTCTATTTGAGTTTTGTCTCTCTTAGAATTAAAAATGTCGGGCAAAGCGAGACCAGCTTGCTAGTAAATAAATAAAATTTAAAAAATAGAGGCAGCTCACTGGTAAGTGCTGCTATTTGAGCTATTTTTAGAACAGGCCGGCGGGCTACTCATCTGGTCCTTACGGGCTACCTGGTGCCCGCGGGCACCGCGTTGGTGACCCCTGATATATGTATATATATATGTATATAATGTCCTACCTGTATGACCAACAACTGTGTGAAAATTGTCTTGAAAGCACACATAAAAAATAATTAAAAAATCGCCATTTCCTACTGGTATGGGAGATATGTGGCGAAATGATCATCTATCTAAAACAACAATCCTCCGTGAGCTTCCTTATATATTTTCTTTCTCCGTGGAGCAATATGCCCGGCGATGATGCAAGATAAAGCCCAAACCGATGATGATTATCCGGCTGGAGGTATGATCACACTTCTAAATATGCATGCATGTGTGGGAGTGACATCAGACGTGCACGAGTCCTGATGGATGTGTTATAATACAGTTTGATGGATTAAGAGATTATTGCTGCTGGCACTGGGTTTCTGATGCTCTGACCAAAGTGTGTGTGTGTGTGTGTGTGTGTGTGTGTATGTGTGTGTGTGTGTGTGTGAGAGAGTGTGCGTGTGTTTTCCAAATGGTACACCAATAACGCTGAGACACTAAACTGGCTGACCTCAATGCCATCCCTGCTACCCTCCCAACCTCATTTCCATCACCTTGATCTCATTTGTCACTCATCTTCTTCCCTATTCCCACAAGCTCATTTTCTCCATGACATTAACATTATAATAATGTGACAATGCTTGAAGATTGCGCTGCCCGATTTTCGCTACAACACATGGCGCTTTAAAATTAAAAGATGGGTATGATGGTTTAATCCGGTTTCCGATGGAACGTAATCAATCCAATGTCGTGCAGCCCCGATGTCTTGAATTAAGGGCAACGGGTTCAAGAAAAGCTTCTTTAGTTTGCTGCCTATATGGGCTGTTATACAAATGTGCAGCAAAAAAGTTGAGGGATAAGCACCAACAAAAATTACATTACTAATCTACTGCAAATTACAACCAATTGTGGAAAGTAAATGGAGTCAGGTTCCCCAGAATGGTAAAACTGTGCACATAATAATAATAATAATTATAGATTGTATTTGTAAAAAGCACTTTATATTGAGTAAATACTAGTGTACCAGATATTTCCATGTTTTTCGGTACTTTTCTAAATAAAGGGAACCACAAAAAATTGCATCATTGGCTCTATTTTGACTAAAAATCTTACGGTACATCAAACATGTTTCTTATTCCAAGTTTGCCCTTAAATAAAATAGTGAACATACTAGACAACTTGTCTTTTATTAGTAAGTAAACAAACAAAGGCTCCTATTTTAGCTGCTGACATATGCAGTAACATATTGTGGCTAGGGCTGCAACTAACAACTAATTTGATAATCGATTATTCGGTCGATTATTACTTCGATTAATCGATTAATAATCGGATAAAAGAGACAAACTACATTTCTATCCTTTCCAGTATTTTATTGGAAAAAAAAAAGTTGATTATTGTTTCTCAGCTGTTTGTAAATTTTGCAGTTTATAAATAAAGGTTTATAATAAAAAATACATAATAAAAAATACAATAAAATAAAAAAAAAGTAGCCTCTGCGCATGCGCATGGCATAGATCCAACGAATCGATTAAATTAATCGCCAACTATTTTTATAATCAATTTAATCGATTAGTTGTTGCAGCCCTAATTGTGTCATTTATCATTCTATTATTTTGTCAAAATTATTAAGGAAAAGTGGTACAAAATGAATTATTAATCTACTTGTTCATTTACTGTTAATATGTGCTTACTTTCTCTTTTAAAATGTTCTATCTACATTTCTGTTCAAATGTAATAATCACTTAATCTTCTGTTTGGACGCTTTACATTAGTTTTGGATGATACCACAAATTTGGGTATCAATCCAATACCAAGTCGTTACAGGATCATACATTGGTCATATTCAAAGTCCTCATGTGTCCGGGCACAGTTTTCCTGAGTTTATAAACATGATATCAATTTTTAAAAAAAGGAAAAAAGATGTTGTGATGCCAAAAAATAACGACGTAATCATAGTAGTATCGACTAGATACGCTCCTGTACTTGGTGTCATTACAGTGGACGTTAGGTGTCGATCCACCAATGGCGTTTGTTTACATTTTGACGCCGGTGAGCTACGGTGTGTAGTGAAGCATGTTTAGCTATTCCTCGTCCTGCTGGGATGATACTTGTAAGAAATGTACTTTATTTTTCGCCATGGAGGCGAGGATTAGTGATTTAGAAGTAGCTACAACGCCGCCAAAGGCGGATGGACGTTAGCCGCTAGCTAGCTAGCCATGTCTTAAAGCATCTCTTCCTGAGGGCCTTTCAGTGTTATAACTTCACCTTTATCGTTAGTTTTTAAGCCAAAATGCATCTGTTCTGCCTTTTCGGTCTACACAGTGTGTCTGCTTGTAAGTACTCCGTGATTGTGCACTGCCGAACATGCTCGTAAAACCAGCAATGACACGATGTGACGACGACAGGGTATTTTTCAGAGGCGGTATAGTACCGAATATGATTCATTAGTATCACGGTACTATACTAATACTGGTATACCGTACAAACCGAGCACATAGATACGTCTGAATAGCCATCAAACTTCCATACTTCATTAGCTAGATTTATAAAGATGTGAACGGTAGACAGACATCTAAAATGTGCAATGGCACCTCAACTTAAGAGTACCCAAACTTTAAAATTGTTTTGAGGTAAGAGCTACCCCTCAGCTAATTGTTTTGCTTTAAGTTGCAAGCAAGCATTTGAGTTACAAACATCCCCACTATTAGTTGGCGTAGCAAACATCACAGTGAACCCCCGTAAGATCCGCTCAACATATTACTAACATATTTCCTATAAGGTAAAAACTTTTGCATTTTATGCGTCTTGGGCACAATGGTGCAGCCTCTCTCCAATGCACCTTCAGCGGTAAAAAAAAAGTGGTGTCAATGTCGATGCATGTCCAGAAAGGAAGATGATTTTGGACATGCATCGACATTGACACCACTTTTTTTTCTTCTTAAATGACAAAATTGAAATATGCTATGTAACATATTATAATTATATGAATGTTCGAAATAACTAACACCATAACCATAACGTAGGTCGGACCCGTTTCCAGTGAGGGTTGGACTCTACCAGGGCTGCCCTTGTCACCGATTCTGTTCATCACTTTTATGGACAGAATTCCTAGGCGCAGTCAGGGTGTTGAGGGGATCCGGTTTGGTGGCTGCAGGATTAGGTCTCTGATTTTTGCAGATGATGTGGTCCTGATGGCTTGATCTGGCCAGGATCTTCAGCTCTCACTGGATCGGTTCGCAGCCGAGTGTGACGCGACTGGGATGAGAATCAGCACCTCCAAGTCAGAGTCCATGGTTCTCGCCCGTAAAAGGGTGGAGTGCCATCTCCGGGTTGGGGAGGAGATCTTGCCCCATGTGGAGGAGTTCAAGTACCTCGGAGTCTTGTTCACGAGTGAGGGAAGAGTGGATCGTGAGGTCGACAGGCGGATCGGTGCAGCGTCTTCAGTAATGCGGACGCTGTGTAGATCCGTTGTGGTGAAGAAGGAGCTGAGCCGGAAGTCAAAGCTCTCAATTTACCGGTCGATCTATGTTCCCATCCTTACCTATGGTCATGAGCTTTGGGTTATGACCGACAAGATCACGGGTACAAGCGGCCGAAATGGCGGGTCTCTCCCTTAGAGATAGGGTGAGAAGCTTTGTTATCCGGGAGGAACTCAGAATAAAGCCACTGCTCCTTCACATTGAGAGGAGCCAGATGAGGTGGTTCGGGCAACTTGTCAGGATGCCCCCCCCGAACGACTCCCTTTGGGAGATGTTTAGAGCACATCCGACCGGTAGGAAGACCCAGGACACGTTGGAAAGACTGTATCCCGGCTGGCCTGGGAACGCTTCGGGATCCCCCGGGAGGAGCTGGACGAAGTGGCTGGGGAGAGGTAAGTCTGGGCTTCTCTGCTTAGGCTGCTGCCCCCGCGACCCCACCTCGGATAAGTGGAAGAAAATGGATGGATGGATGGATGGCATAACCATAACCATGTGTGTATACAAGAGGTGGATCCATCCAGCTCTGGGATTCAGAGGCGGCATTATTTCAATAAGAAAGGATGCTCACTGTTACATCATTAAAAAGTCACGTTTGCATGTTAAAGGCCTTTTAATGTTGAATTACTGGTGACGTTGATTGATTGGCGGTTCATTTGCATCAAATTATAAATATTTCAGAGAGTTGTGATGAACTTGGATCCCTGGAAGGTAGCTCAACGGAAGCAGGTGGCTCCTCAGCAGAAAACAAGAGAGCCATATGTAAAAATCAGCATTATGTCTCACTTAAGTGTCTCGGGCGGTGGTTAGACGTAATGAGGTCCTTCTGTGTGAGGGTGTCCATGTGTGAATCGCATCCGAATTGTCAGATTGGTGGGGGAGGAGAGATGTCAACGTGTAGATTTAAAGCTTCCCCTGGCTATTTTCTCAAGCGGTGCACAGCTATTTATGAGTATAGCTGTGGGGATAAATTAGATACTTTCCTTTTGCTGCGGCAAACTCACCGTCTGACACATAAAAAAAAAAAAAAATGCCTGATAATGCAAAAAAGGCTTAAACGTCTGGTATGTCGCTTGAACTACCTCAACGTAAATACGACGGCGGCACAACAGAGATAGCGGCGTCGTCGTTTTTCTGCCCCGAGACCCGACAAACGCATGCAGCCGCGAGTTAGTCGAGATATCCAATTCTGCACACTTTTCTACTGATAAGTACTTCTTGATTGCTTTTCAAGGTAAATTAGATCGGGAGCACTTACAGAATCCAGTCTTTCCGAGGCGTGACATTTACAAATCCCTCGGTTGGATGCAAGTCATTGAGGAGTAGATTAGAGCTGCAAACCAACCCAAAGATATGAAATAAATGCAAGAACAAATGTTCGCATAGGGCGGGTCTAAAGTGTCCTGTGTGTTTGATTCCAACAGAGCAGCTTGAGTGTTGGTATTAGGGATGGGTACCGAATCGAGTGCTTTTTTTAGGTACCGACCAAATTCCGTCAATACTATAGTACGAATTTACACAAAATTTAGGGGTACCGCATTTTAATACCTTTATTTCGCGTTCACATCATGTGTGCAGACTCAGCATATTCGTAAGAGATTGCAATTTTCCATTCCAACAAAGCAATCAGCGCTCAAGAGTAAGGCTCCACTTTTCAAGATGCGCTAGCTCGATGTTAATTTACGCTGGATATGCCATATACACTACCGTTCAAAAGTTTGGGGTCACATTGAAATGTCCTTATTTTTGAAGGAAAAGCACTGTACTTTTCAATGAAGATAACTTTAAACAAGTCTTAACTTTAAAGAAATACACTCTATACATTGCTAATGTGGTAAATGACTATTCTAGCTGCAAATGTCTGGTTTTTGGTGCAATATCTACATAGGTGTATAGAGGCCCATTTCCAGAAACTATCACTCCAGTGTTCTAATGGTACAATGTGTTTGCTCATTGGTTCAGATGATTAGAAAACCCTTGTGCAATCATGTTCACACATCTGAAAACAGTTTAGCTCGTTACAGAAGCTACAAAACTGACCTTACTTTGAGCAGATTGAGTTTCTGGAGCATCACATTTGTGAGGTCAATTAATTGCTCAAAATGGCCAGAAAAAGAGAACTTTCATCTGAAACTCGACAGTCTATTCTTGTTCTTAGAAATGAAGGCTATTCCACAAAATTGTTTGGGTGACCCCAAATTTTTGAACGGTAGTGTACATGCTACTGATATTAGCGTCAGCCATTTTACGTAGTGATTTCAACACTTCCAAATTTGGTAATCAAAACTACAACTAAGGTGTATGTTACAATCAAACAGTTGGTATGTACAAAACCCAAAACCAGGGAAGTTGGAATGTTGTGTAATTTGTAAATAAAAACAGAGTACAATGATTTGCAAATCCTTTTCAACTTGTATTCACTTGAATAGACTGCAAAGACAATATATTTAATTTTCGACACGAGAAAGTTATTTATTTTTATTGTTTTTGCAAATAATCATTTACTTAGAATTAAATGGCAGCAACACATAGCAAAACGTTTTGAAGCTTTTCAGGTGGAATTCTTGCTTGATGTACAGCTTAAGTTGTTCAACAGTTGGGGGGTCTCGGTTGTGGTATTTTAGGCTTCATAATGCGCCACACTTTTTCCAATGGGAGACGGGTCTGGACTACAGGCAGGCCAGTCTAGTAACCGCACTCTTTTACTATGGAGCCACGCTGTTGTAACACGTGGCTTGGCATTTTAATGCTGAAATAAGCAGGGGCGTCCATGATAACGTTGCTTGGATGGCAACATATGTTGCTCCAAACCCTGTATGTACCTTTCAGCATTAATAGTGCATTCACAGATGTGTAAATTACCCATGTCTTGGGCATTAATACACCACCATACCATCACAGATGCTGGCTTTTGAACTTTGCGCCTATAACAATCCGGATGGTTATTTTCCTCTTCGTTCTGGAGGACACGACGTCCACAGTTTCCAAAAATAATTTGAAATGTGGACTCGTCAGACCACAGAACACATTTCCACTTTGCATCAGTCCATCTTAGATGAGCTCGGACCCAGCGAAGCCGGCGGCGTTTCTGGGTGTTGTTGATAAATTGCAGTAGCTTTGCATAGTAGAGTTTGAACTTGCACTTACAAGCGGTAGAAAATGGATGGATGGATGGATGTGAGCTACGACGCAAAATGGTCAAACTCAGAGCTCTCACTTGTCAGAATGTTGAGAACTTGGCAGATTGCCAGGTTGCATTTACTTGTATTTTCTTACAAAGACAACTCCCTATATTAGGATGTACATTTTACAACACGGGGTGGGCTCCTCGATCTCGGGGCAGGTCAGATGCCCATGTTTCTTTCTTTATGACGTCATGAAAACCTCAACATGAGCGCTTCTTCTAGTGGTGTCTTATCAAATGTAATTGTGATAGGATGGAGCATTACCCGGATGACAACACCATCATGATATTTATGATCTTGTTATTATATATATTTTTTTTTTTTTTCATATACAGTAGCGGCCGATCGTTTGCCTCAGCAGGAGCACTCGATCCTCTCGAGGGATCAATGCGGTTCAGCACTATAGAGCAACAAACATCGCCTTAAAGAGGGGCAATTGGACGACCCTGTGTTCTCAAACTACTGCTGAGCGCTCCTCATAAAAAGGAAGAATGTTTTTATGGGCAAAGGGTCATGTCACTTGGACTTCAGAAGAGACATTTACAGTGTATAAAGTGGAGCATTTGTTGTGATGTAAAGGCATACAAAATGTGTTTGTAAATGCATTGTGCCCAAAACTGACAGTTCAGTTAATAGTATGGCAGTTCTTCTCAATAAGCTTTATCAGTATCATACTTTAAACCCTGCTTCTATAACAGGGATGTCAAACTTAAGGCCCGGGGGCCAGATCTGGCCCGCCACGTTATTTTACGTGGCCCACAAAGGCCCTGAAATAATGCGTCAATTGTTAGAATAATCATATATTATCACACAACTTTAGTATGCTTAAAGGCCTACTGAAAGCCACTACTACCGACCACGCAGTCTGATAGTTTATACATCAATGATGAAATCTTAACATTGCAACACATGCCAATACGGCCGGGTTAGATTATTAAAGGGCAATTTTAAATTCCGCGCAAAATATCCTGCTGAAAACGTCTCGGTATGATGACGTTTGCGCGTGACGTCACGGATTGTAGAGGACATTTTGGGACAGCATTGTGGCCAGCTATTAAGTCGTCTGTTTCCATCGCAAAATTCCACAGTATTCTGGACATCTGTGTTGGTGAATCTTTTGCAATTTGTTCAATGAACAATGGAGACAGCAAAGAAGAAAGCTGTAGGTGGGAAGCGGTGTATTAGCGGCCGGCTGCAGCAACACAAACACAGCCGATGTTTCATTGTTTACATTCCCGAAAGATGACAGTCAAGCTTTACCATTGGCCTGTGGAGAACTGGGACAACAGAGACTCTTACCAGGAGGACTTTGAGTTGGATACGCAGACGCGGTACCGTGAGTACGCAGCTGCGGCTTCCAAACATTTGATCGCTTGCCCGTACGTGCGTGCCGCTATGTGCATGTCACGTATGTAACTTTGGGGACTTTGGGGAAATATATGTGCTGTATGAACTTTGGGGAGGTGAACGGTACTTTGGGCTGTGGGATTGAGTGTGTTGTGCGGGTGTTTGATTTGTATTGGCGGGTTATATGGACGGGAGGGGGGAGGTGTTTGTTATGCGGGATTAATTTGTGGCATATTAAATATAAGCCTGGTTGTGTTGTGGCTAATAGAGTATATATATGTCTTGTGTTTATTTACTGTTTTAGTCATTCCCAGCTGAATATCAGGTCCCACCCGCCTCTCACAGCATTTTCTCTATCTGAATCGCTTCCACTGCCCTCTAATCCTTCACTCTCACTTTCCCCATCCACAAATCTTTCATCCTCGCTCAAATTAATGGGGAAATAGTCGCTTTCTCGGTCCGAATCGCTCTCGCTGCTGTTGGCCATGATTGTAAACAATGTGCAGATGTGAGGAGCTCCACAACCTGTGACGTCACGCGCATATCGTCTGCTACTTACGGTACAGGCAAGGCTTTTTTATCAGCGACCAAAAGTTGCAAACTTTATCGTCGATGTACTCTACTAAATCCTTTCAGCAAAAATATGGCAATATCGCGAAATGATCAAGTATGACACATAGAATGGACCTGCTATCCCCGTTTGAATAAGAAAATCGCATTTCAGTAGGCCTTGTTGCTATAGTTACTAGCTATTGTGCTAAAGGTGCATTTTTTCTATCTGTGCAAGGACAAAACTTCTTGTCTGAGGGGTGGCCTCAGCCGCAGATGTTATCTTTGTTTTAGCCCGCTAACAGCCAAGGACTTCAAGGACCCTCAACGACGATAAGATGACGGCACGCAAACAAAGCAGAGACAAGGCAATCACAAGGCCCCAGCACATTCCGTCACGTATTGTGCGTACCGGACCTGTTTTGCATGATATATGTGACCACTCCTTTTAGAGGCGGCCTCAGTGATGTTGACTGTGGAACTCCTGAATAAATAGAGGGACGCAGGAGCTGAACCTTAGTGCTGCGGCGCTAAAAACATTCAAAAACAATGTGTTGACTTTTCTAGGACATTTGAAGAAGAGACTTGTCTTACCTTGAATGGAGAAGTAGCATCGACATGGACAGGACATGGAAGAAAGCGGGAGAAAGACATAAGTTAGTAAAGTATTTGTTTAGGTCAATTTTGTTAATTTTTCAGCACAATCCCATTCAAGATCAGACAAACTTTACAGGGAGACAGAACAGGATCACTGACGGGTCTGCCAACTTCTGGTGCCCTATACAAAAAAGGTGAGAAACAGGTTTTTTGTATTTCCCTTTTTTTTTATGCCGGCCGCGGCAGAACGGAACAAGTTAAAAACAATAAAACATGATTGGGGGGAAAAAACAATAAAACGTGTTTATTTCATATCTGTTTGTCTGAAAAGTTTGGACGTGGAATCGTCCGTAGCGCCAACTTTGGTTATTGTGTGTGGTGATCAAAATGTTATTTGACAAGTGGGAAAAGAAGATTGTTTTCCATAAAAGTAGTGTGTAGACAGAGCCTTGAACTGAAAACCCAGTTTGTTCCTCCCTTATCTCTAAAGCAAACACTACAGAGAAAGAGGCAACACATAGATTTTTTGAGTTTTTTGGGGATTATTCCCCCCCCCGGACACCTCTAGAGCAGGGGTGTCCAAAGTGCGGCCCGGAGGCCATTTGGGGCCCGCAGCTAATTGTTTACCGGCCCGCCACACATTCTGCAAAAATTGCAAAACTGATAATATTGCAAACATTTTAAAAAACATTTTTAAAAAGTGGAATGAGGTGAAATCTAACAAGAAAAAGTTGCAATGTTGACACAAACCTGCCATGCAGGCTGTTTTTTTCTTTTGTCTTTGTTTATTTTTCTTTGTTTTGCCATTGCTAAAAAAAAAAAAAAAAGACTAAATATCTATGTTACAATGAATTATTACTTAAAAAATATCACATTAAAATGTTTTATGTGGAAAAAATATTGCATATATTGTGTGGTTGCCATAAAAAAACATCAAAGTTTTATTTGACAAAAGAGCATAATACAAACAAAATAATAGTTCAAACGTAAAATCGACAGATACATCTGAAGTTGATCTTGTAACTTAAGTGTTAAAAGTAAAAAAAAACTAATACAAATGTATCACTTTATGAGTGGGGGACCTTTTGGATCCCAAATATATTTCAGAATCAGAATCAGAATCAGAATAGTTTTATTGCCATTGTTTGAGAATGGGTTCACAAACTAGGAATTGTTCTTGGTGCAAACGTGCGACATAAAACACATATAACACATATTTGGTAATAAAAAGAGCTGTGACAGAGCTATCAGATAGACTTAGAAGGGATTCAAGGGATTCAAGGAGCTGCTGTTAGGAGTTATTGTTCATTTGCCTGATGGCCGAGGGGAAAAAACTGTTCAGGTGGTGGGAGGTGTGGGTCTGGATGGAGCGTAGTCTCCTGCCTGAGGGGAGAGGGGAGAATAGTTTGTGTCCAGGGTGAGAAGAGTCAGCTGTGATCCGACCCACACGCCTCCTGGTCCTGGAGGAGAACAAGTCCTGGAGGGATGGGAGCTTGCAGCCAATCACCTTCTCAGCAGCACGTACGATGCGCAGGTAGGATTTAGTAGGATTTTATTTAACATTTCACTGTGATTACTCAAAAATATTAAAGAATTAAAATCAATGGTGTCCTGCATTATTAATCTTTTAGGGCTCTAATTACTAAATACTGCATATTTCAGTTTTACTATAAAAAACAAAGTTGTCTTTGACAGAAAAGGCATAAAACCTTTTTTTTTTTTTTTTTTTTTACTTCATATCAACCTGAAGTTTATATAGAGATTTACTGTAAGCGTTAAATAAAAAATAATAATAATTTGACTTATTTTTTACATGCAAGGCTTTTGACAAAAACAAGAAAGTTTGATCATATTACGCCTATACTGGCTCACCTGCACTGGCTTCCTGTGCACTTAAGATGCGACTTTAAGGTTTTACTACTTACGTATAAAATATTACACGGTTTAGCTCCAGCCTATCTCGCCGATTGTATTGTACCATATGTCCCGACAAGAAATCTGCGTTCAAAGAACTCCGGCTTATTAGTGATTCCCAGAGCCAAAAAAAAGTCTGCGGGCTATAGAGCGTTTTCTATTCGGGCTCCAGTACTCTGGAATGCCCTCCCGGTAACAGTTAGAGATGCTACCTCAGTAGAAGCATTTAAGTCCCATCTTAAAACACATTTGTATAATCTAGCCTTTAAATAGACCCCCCCTTTTTTAGACCAGTTGATCTGCCGTTTCTTTTCTTCTCTCCTCTTCTCCCCTGTCCCTTGCGAGGGGGAGTTGCATAGGTCTGGTGGCCATGGATGAAGTGCTGGCTGTCCAGAGTCGGGACCCCGGGTGGACCACTAGCCTGTGCATCGGTTGGGGACATCTCTGCGCTGCTGACCCGTCTCTGCTCGGGATGGTTTCCTGTTGGCCCCGCTGTGGACTGGACTCCCGCTGATGTGTTGGATCCACTGTGGACTGGACTTTCACAATGTTATGTCAGACCCACTCGACATCCGTTGCTTTCGGTCTCCCCTAGAGGGGGGGGGGGGGGGGGGGGGGTTACCCACATATGCGGTCCTCTCCAAGGTTTCTCATAGTCATTCACCGACGTCCCACTGGGGTGAGTTTTTCCTTGCCCGTATGTGGGCTCTGTACCGAGGATGTCGTTGTGGCTTGTACAGCCCTTTGAGACACTTGTGATTTAGGGCTATATAAATAAACATTGATTGATTGATTGATTTGACTGAGACCCTTTATGGTCCCCGGGAGCCCTAAAGGTAAAAAACAAAGAAAATCGACATATTTTGTTACGGTTTGAAAATGAAAAATATCAAAATGGCCCCCTCATGCTTTAATTTTTCCGTGTGCGGCCCTCAGTGGAAAAAGTTTGGACACCCCTGGTGTAGACAGAGCCTTGAACTGAAAACCCAGTTTTTTCAGAGAAAGGAAAGAGGCAACAAATGGATTTTTAGAGTTTTTGGGGATTATTCACCCCCCCCCCCCCCCGGACACCTCTAGAGCAGGGGTCACCAACGCGGTGCCCGCGGGCACCAGGTAGCCCGTAAGGACCAGATGAGTAGCCCGCTGGCCTGTTCTAAAAATAGCTCAAATAGCAGCACTTACCAGTGAGCTGCCTCTATTTTTTAAATGTTATTTATTTACTAGCAAGCTGGTCTCGCTTTGCCTGACATTTTTAATTCTAAGAGAGACAAAACTCAAATAGAATTTGAAAATCCAAGAAAATATTTTAAAGACTTGGTCTTCACTTGTTTAAATAAATTCATTAATTGTTTTACTTTGCTTCTTATAACTTTCAGAAAGACAATTTTAGAGAAAAAATACAACCTTAGGATTTTTAAACACATATACCTTTTTACCTTTTAAATTCCTTCCTCTTTTTTCCTGACAATTTAAATCAATGTTCAAGTAAATTTATTTTTTTATTGTAAAGAATAATAAATACATTTTAATTTAATTCTTCATTTTAGCTTCTGTTTTTTCGACGAAGAATATTTGTGAAAAATTTCTTCAAACTTATTATGATTAAAATTCAAAAAAATTATTCTGGCAAATCTAGGAAATCTGTAGAATCAAATTTTAATCTTATTTTAAAGTCTTTTGAATTTCTTTTAAAATTTTTGTTCTGGAAAATCTAGAAGAAATAATGATTTGTCTTTGTTAGAAATATAGCTTGGTCTAATTTGTTATATATTCTAACAAAGTGCAGATTGGATTTTAACCTATTTAAAACATGTCATCAAAATTCTAAAATTAATCTTAATCAGGAAAAATGACTAATGTTCCATAAATTATTTTTTTATTTTTTCAAAAAGATTCAAATTAGCTAGTTTTTCTCTTCTTTTTTTCGGTTGAATTTTGAATTTTAAAGAGTCGAAATTGAAGATAAACTATGTTTCAAAATTTAGTTGTCATTTTTTTCGTGTTTTCTCCTCTTTTAAACCGTTCAATTAAGTGTAAATACCATTAATTATTAATAATAACAGAGTTAAAGGTAAATTGAGCAAATTGGCTATTTCTGGCAATTTATTTAAGTGTGTATCAAACTGGTAGCCCTTCGCATTAATCACTACCCAAGAAGTAGCTCTTGCTTTCAAAAAGGTTGGTGACCCCTGCTCTAGAGAGTCAGTTGATACCATGGAATCAGCAGCATAATTGTTAATTTCCTGCTGTGTATGATGACGACAGGCGGAGGAAATGATGCGGTGCTATGGGGGAAGCAGACGGACAAGGTGATACGGACACACTGACTTAGTGCAATTGAGGGGAATAATTGTTCATTTCCTGCCGTGGTCATGAGGTCACATCAGGTCTGCAGAATTAGACTTTTTAATAACTGTTTGCAGGCGCTGTGATGCTGCACGACAAGTGGAACATTCTGGCTATTGCTTTTTGAGTTAAATGTCAAGTTCCAAGCCAACGTGCAGCAGCGGGCTTGGCAACAGAGCTGCTTTGTGACCGCAGCTTATGTGGAACCTTTTCAACAACACCGCAGCTGTTTATTGAAGACCGCTGTAGGCGTAAAGCGCTTCCATATCCCCCGCCACCTGGACACGCAAACATGGAGGCATTTCATTCTCCTTCTTTGCCGTCTTTAATCTCTCTTAAGTCTCCCTCGCTTTGTTACGCCGCCTGACCCCCCTCGGAAGCCCGCAGTCGAGGTTGAGGAGGAAGGATGCATGTTGTTAAATGCCGGAGCTCATTGTGGAGAGAAGGGATTTAGGTTGTTGCTTTTAAAAAAAAAAAAAGGCATTGGATTCTTGTCCACTGAGTAGACTATATTGTCATTTGGCCACCTGCGTTTACTCACATATGAACTTGAAGTGCCATCCTATGGAATTGTCCAAAATGTTTTGGTGTCCTGGAGCATTCAAAGTTCCTTTCACTGGAATTAAGGGGCCAAGCCCAACTCCTGAAAAACAAACCCACACCATAATTCCTCCTCCACCAAATGTCACACTCGGCCGAAATGTAGCGTTTTCTTGGCAACCTCCAAACCCGGACTCGTCCATCAGATTTGCCAGATGGAAAAGCGTGATTCATCACTCCAGAGAAGGCGTCTCAACTGCTCTAGAGTCCAGTGGCGACGTGCTTTACACCACCGCACCCCACGCTTTGCATTGGACTTGGTGATGAATGGCTTAGATGCAGCTGCTCGGCCATGGAAAGCCATTCCATGAAGCTCTCTGCGTACTGTACGTGGGCTAATTGGAAGGTCACGTGAAGTTTGGAGCTCTGTAGCAACTGACTGTGCAGAAAGTCTTTGCACTATGCGCTTCAGCATCCGCTGACCCCTCGCTGTCAGTTTACGTGGCCTACCACTTGGTGGCTGAGTTGCTTCACTTTTCTTATAATAAAGTTGACTGTGGAATATTTAGGAGCGAGGAAATTTCACGACTGGATTTGTTGCACATGTGGCATCCTATGACAGTTCCACGCTGGAAATCACTGAGAGCGGCCTATTCTTTTACAAAATGTATGTAGAAACAGTCTCCATGCCTAAGTGCTTGATTTTATACACCGGGCCAAGTGATTAGGACACCTGATTCTCATCATTTGAATGGGTAATAATAATAATAATAATAGATTTTATTTGTAAAAAACACTTCACATTCAGTAAACAACCTCAAAGTGCTATAGTGTATTAAAAAATAAATAAATAAATAAATTTAAAATTTAAATTAAAAAAATAAAATTAGAACAGCCTAATAGCTAGAGCTAGTATGCATATATCTAAAAAAAAAATGCATATATCTAAAAAAAAAAAAAAAAGCTTTTTTAAAAAGAAGGTTTTTTAAGCCTTTTTAAAAGCATCCACAGTCTGTGGTGCCCTCAGGTGGTCAGGGAGAGCGTTCCACAGACGAGCAGAAAGCCCGGTCTCCCATTGTTCGTAGCTTTGTCCTCGGCGGTTGGAGGAGGTTAGCCTGTCCGGAGCGGAGGTGTCGTGTGGAGGATTTGGGGGTGAGTAGTTCTTTGAGGTAGAGGGGGGCATTTCCATGGAGGCATTGGTGGGCTAGTAGGGAGGCTTTTTATTTAATCCTGAGTGGAACAGGGTGGCCAAACACTTTTGGCAATATAGTGTATCACTGCCAATGACGTGTCCAGACTATTTTTTCAGGGGTGGCACCCGTACAACAGTCGGTCTACCACAGGAGCAGCTGTAGCTACTACAGTAGTTTACCACGGTTACCACCACCAAGTCTGGAGTTAATCTTATTGTAAGACAATTGCTGATATTAAACAATCCCGCAAAGCACTGAGCTATTACAGTACATCCGACAACTTGCAACAGTTGGCGCAAAACAAAGTTAAAGTACCACTGATTTCACCACACTAGGTGTGGTGAAAATTACCCTCTGCATTTTGACCCATACCCATTGAGGCTGAATGCCAAGCAGGGAGGTAACGGGTCCCATTTTTTATAGTCTTTGGTATGAGGTCCTACCGATCTCAGGGTGGACACTCTAACCCAGGGGTCGGCAACCTTTACCACTCAAAGAGCCATTTTGGCAAGTTTCACAAATTAAAGAAAGTAATGGGAGCCACAAAAAAATTTTTAAATTTAAAATGAAAAACACCGCATACAAAGCTTAAACGCTTTGTGCTATGTTAACCAGGGGTCTCCGACACACGCACCGGCACGCACTTTAATGTGGAAATTTGATGTTAGTGCAGCCCGCGAGTTTTGAATGAATGGCGCTTGATAGCGTCATACTTGCCAACCCTCTCATTTTTCCCGGGAGACTCCCGAATATCAGAGCGTGATGACACTGCATTTGGCGCCCTCTACAGTCTGCCCTAACAGTGTACCTGCTCGACCACCCGTAGAATGCAATTTCAGCTTGCTCACGTAAGTGACAGCAAGGCGTACTAACTCAGCAGCCACACATCTTACACTGACGGTACCAATACCCAGGATCCCATGCAGCCCTAACTCTTCCGCTCAACCAACGCACGGAGAGGGGGGGGTTGATGTGTGGGGGGATTTGGTGGTAGCGGGGGTGTATAATGTAGACCGGAAGAGTTAGGGCTGCATGGGATTCTGGGTAATGGTTGTGTTGTGTTTATGTTGTGTTACGGTGGGATGTTCTCCAGAAATGTGTTTTTCATTCTTTTTTGGTACAGTACGTCAAATTTCTTCTTTAATAAAATGAAGTTGTAACATTCATCAACTTTTATTTAAATTTGAACAAATGTGGTCCTCATTCAAATCCACTCTTTAAATTGATGGCAACAGAATAATTTAAAAATGTTACACAGTGCACCGTTAAGAGTATTTGCACAACAAAAGAAATGACCCGGACTGAGTAGAACTAAAGATGGCGGGACTGAAATAATGTTCAAAACAGATGAATGGGCCCGTTCTTGTGTTGGCAAGCAAAACACTTTAAACACGCTTGTGTAAAAAAAAAATATATTACAACTAAATGACTTGCGTTTAGTGTAGGACTACAGACGTCTGGAACTTGCTGCTCATCATCAATCAAAAAGGAACGCCAAGCACCTGAATATGTGCGCGCCGAATGATCAAAATACGTAAGTATTAAATGTTATTATAAATGTGTTGTTACTACATTACATATATACTTACATTATGTGTATAAAACCTTAATTGAGGTGTTTTTAAGGGCTTTTTAGGCAGAATTGCACAGTTCCTTTGGCTCCATTGTAAATGGACATTTGATCTCATTTATTTAATATTCAAGATGCATATATAGACAATACATTCACCGTCATGTCTTTCATAATGATTGTGAACAATCATTCAAATGTCCAATCCCCCTTTAAATTGGACAGTGGAAAACTGAAAAAAAAAAAAAAAAAAAGTCGAAACCACATTAATGGAACTTCTAAATTTACAGAAGGGTCAATTTTATTCAAGAGGAGACTCAGGGCAAAGTGCAGTAGAATGGAATGGTATGGATATTTCTCACAACGTCAGGAAGTTATCTAATAGGACAGTACATTGACCTATTTTTACTATAATTTTATGCGCAACATGTATCAAAGTTGCCCCCATTGAAAAATACAGTATATTTGTATTTGTTAAGTTAAGTATTCTGTTTATTGGACATTTATCTGGCATAAGTTTGTAGTCTTCCTTATTTCATTTGAAAAAATATCAAAGCTAAAAAGCAAACCTTTACATTTTGGCATTTTGTTACCTTACTGTAGTGAAAATGTATCGAACCGTAACCTCAATGCCCAGGTGTTTACCAAACTGTGAGGATGCCGTACCACTGATGGATAAACATTGTGTATGCATAGTGAGACACACGTTGCATTAAAGATGAGATTGAGGACTGTGAAGAATGATACTGCAGCATCCAGACAAGGAAGGCTAACATTAGCTTCGCTGTTTATTTTTTTTAAATTTCTAGAGCCATTTGCTCTACCAAAAAGTGCTCACATTGCGTAGACTTACACATTACCAGATAACCAGGAACTGGAAATAGTATCTCAGACTACCTGGTTTTGTCGTTGGGAAAGCATCAATACTGAGTAGAGTGTCATGATCCGTGGTCCGGATCATGTTTTGTGTTTTCTGTTTGTTTTCGACTCCTTTAGTTCCTGTTTGTGCACCTCCTGAGTTTGTTACCATGGCTACTTATTATTTGCACCTGCCTCTTGTGTTCGGGACGCTCACCTGTTGCTCATCAAGAGACATTATTTAAACCTGCCTTTGCCAGTCAGTCGGTCTGGCTTCTTTGTTTGCTGCATGCTCTCGTCACGTAAGTTTTGCTTGTCTCCTAGCCTATGCTAAGTTCAGTTTCGAGTGTGATTGGCACCTTGTTCCGTCGGTTGGTTTTCTGTTTTTGAACCTCTTTGAGTGTTTTTTGAGAATTAAATTATGTTCCTACCTGCAAGTCCTGTCCGGAGTCGTCCGTTTGCATCCCGGGAAAACGAACTGCGCAGTAAGCCGCAACCAAACTCTGACATAGAGTACTGTAGGGCAGTGTTTTTCAACCTTTTTTGAGCCAAAGCACATTTTTTGCGTGGAAAAAATCCGGAGGCACACCACCAGCAGAAAGCATTAAAAAACGAAACTCAGTTGACAGTAAAAAGTTGTTGTCGCAATTGTTGGATATGAATTCAAACCATAACCAAGCATGCATCAATATAGCTCATCTCAAAGTAGGTGTACTGTCACCACCGTGACTTATTTGGAGTGTTTTGCTGTTTTCCTGTGCGTAGTGTTTTAGTTCTTGTCTTGCGCTCCTATTTTGGTGGCTTTTTCTCTTTTTTTTGGTATTTTCCTATAGCAGTTTCATGTCTTCCTTTGAGCGACATTTCTCGCATGTACTTTGTTTTAGCAATCAAGAATACTTCAGTTGTTTTGATCCTTCTTGGTGGGGACATTGTTGATTGTCATGTCATGTTCGGATGTACTTTGTGGACGCCGTCTTTGCTCCACAGTAAGTCTTTGCTGTTGTCCAGCATTCTGTTTTTGTTTACTTTGTAGCCAGTTCAGTTTTAGTTTCATTCTGCATAGCCTTCCCTAAGTTTCAATGCCTTTTCTTAGGGGCACTCACCTTTTGTTTATTTTTGGTTTAAGCATTAGACACCTTTTTACCTGCACACTGCCTCCCGCTGTTTCCGACATCTACAAAGCAATTAGCTACCGGCTGCCACCTGCTGATATAGAAGAGTATTACACGGTTACTCTGCCGAGCTCTAGACAGTACCGAAACTCAACAACAACACATCATTTTTATACTACAATTACTGGTGTGCAAAAAATATTTTTAACCCATTTATTTTGAAATTAGATCATCTCCCACGGCACACCAGACTGTATCTCACGGCACAAAAACACTGCTGTAGGAGCTATGTAGTTAAAAAGGGGGGCTGGGGGTTGGTATTACATCGTGGCATAGTCAAAAAGTTATGTTCCCTGGTTGTACATCGGGTTACAAAGACTTTCTTAGTTCCTCTGCCAAATACTAAGAGTAGAGAGGGGATTACTGAACGCTGCTGTGTGCATGTTTCAGTGTGTGTAGAAATAAAAATAAAAATAAAAAAAACAGACAGGATGCAAAGACAGAGATAGTGGCTTTTGCTGAAGGAGACGCAGTGTAAAGCCTCAGCTAGTGTTGGTGTGTCGCACACACTTAGCATACTGCAATCTGCCATAGAGAATTGATTCAAGAGCGAGTGAGTGTGTGTGAGTTGTGATGATAAATCGGCTTGCATGAAGAGAATTTGTTCCGAGAAACACTTGAAAATAGGCAACACACGTCCTTCTGTGACTCATCCAAATGTGTCGACCATTGACCTCTGCCTGTTTATTTTAAGAGATTGACAAGGTAGCGGAACGACAGCTTGATTAGGTTCTTCACAGACTTGGCATGAACATTTTAAAAAGCAGAATGTTGGAGGCCCATAAAACACTAATTAAAACAATACTTTTGCAGTGTGTTGGTCATTTGTTTTGAGTCAGGATTATTATCAACAGGCTGTTTTTTATTTTTTTTAAGTGGGAACATTGGACTTCTGTAATTACTCTACACAATTAAATGTAACTTGTCCACAAAAACGAATAAACTCTAATTAGGACCAGGTCAAAAACATTTGCATTACCAGCAGTGGCTATAGGCAACCACCTGATATACTTTTTTATTACGTTCACAAGATGGCAATAGCTGTTAGAATAATTGTTTCTAAGTTATCACAAAACCTTTGTGTTACATTGAGTGCCTGGTGAGAAGCAGAAGCTGTCTTTGGAATCTACCAAGAGTAATGCTCATAAAACTCCACTGTGTAGGGGGGGGGGAAGCAAAGTGAAGGTGTTCTGTTTCTTTCATGTATTGTAATCAAACAGAAAGATATTGTCTGACCCAAGGACTACAAAAGTAAAGAGGAAGCAGGACCAGACTCCCTCTTTTTGAACTGTTTTACGAACCTCTCTTTGAACTCTTTTACGAACCTCTTCTTTGAACTGTTTTACGACCTTTTCTGTGAACTGTTTACGACCCTCGTCCCTTAGAAGCAGCTGTTGTCATGTGGTCAGAGAAAGTCCAAATAAAGGGGAAGGCGTACAATCCTTTGGCAGAGCGTGCGGAGACACTGTACAAGAGTACAGTGTGTCCAGGCGTCTCTCCTCAATTGAGCCAAATTGAATTCTGTCTCTGTTTATTTCCTTACTTCTTGTCTTGTTTAATAGATGTCATCAGTGTTTGAACCTGACAATAGCTCTCTATAAAGTAGCATGAGCTGTAGCCACCTTTACCTTACCTTACATTATTCAGCTGTTGGTGTGAAACTCATGCATATCACACTTGCCCTAGTGTTGTTTACAATAAACTTATGAGCAGTTTTATCCTGATCAATATTACAACATTAGTTTTGTGCAACTGCTGTGTTGTGCAATGCACTTGCTTATGAATGTGATCAAAGAGTGCTACGTTTTCCCAATCATAATTGAAGTCAACATTTTAAATATTGGTAATCAAATTTCAGAAATATCATCCCACTGTCCCGTCCTCTTTGTGTCGCCAAAAAATATCTGTTTTTCAGCTGTGGTTCGTATGGGCCGCGTCAGTTGTCAGTTGTAATACAATTTTCCACCACTTGTGGCAGTAATGATAATCTCAAACAAGTGTGCAGCTAAAGTCATAGAGAAGTTTCTTAAGCGCAAAAATTATGACTAAAGTGGTGAATCTGTATTTTCATTTGCGCTTCAATTTTATTGACAGTTAAGTTAAGAAACACTTTCGTTATTAATTCAGTTATTTTTTTAGCATAACATAATTGTCCCTGCGACCTGGATGGATAACATAATTGTATGTACAATATATTTATTTATTTGTATTAATTTTCTGTTAGTTACTTATGAGTCCCTTCTTATGCAGTATATTTGGTTAGTACTCATTTTTCTAATCAGCGTGACCTAAGCCTAAGGTTTTTGTGCTAAATAAATAACAGTCTTTGTGATTAACACACCATTTCATAACATTTGACAAACAATTATTTTAAGGGTAATTTTTGCGGATTCAATGTTAACAGTCCAGTGGGGCCTGGACGCCTCTGTAGTGGAAACATTGGGCCCCACGGTCAAAAAGTTTAAAAACCCCTGCTCTTTGCAGTTACACTACAGTTAAAGTACGCTAACAGGCCTTTTAGTGTGACTGCTGTGAATACGGAGGATGACAACAACAACAAATCAAATTATTGTGACCTAGTTCCACTGAAATAATGCGGCAGTTTCTTTTTCCGAGCTTCAAAATGTTGAGGGTGTACTTAAAAAGTTCTGCATACTGTAACACACAAACTGGTATGGCCTTGGGATGATGAAATCCCTTGAAATCATCTTTTTTAAGGGGAAATAAGGATTCTAGAGGTCCTCCTTGGCACAGATGGGCCCTGATTTGCACTTTGAAATATGATTCATGGACCTCAACTTTATGTAGTGCACTTATCGTCTACTGTAGGATGGATCTAAGATCGTTTTCTCCTTCAGCATTCATTTAGGTCATGCACATCAGAAAGAATCCGTTATTCCCAAAGCATCGCTTAGCAAAAAGGTACCCCTCGGTTTTACAACAGTCAACTGTGTTTGTATTTGAGAGTCCTGCGGTATTTTTGACAGAGCACAAGCACCAGTGATAAGCACTAGAGCGGGATCCTACATTTGACTTGATTAAATCAGGGGCAATAACAAAACATGCAACTGAGCGAGGTCATTCAAGTATTGGAAGAAGTGCTCCTAAAAGAGATAGCGGGATTATTGCTACTGATCTTACAAATTCGCGAGAAACTAGGTTTTAGGTTTCAACAGCATTATTTGTATCAGAGCCTCGGAAAACAAAAGATTCACAAGCCCCAAAAGTCAAGAGTTGATGTTACCACTTCAAGGACATTTCATCCTTTAGTGCTAAAGCTGACTCTGCTTGCATAAATGTAGGAGGTGTTTGTTTATGATGTCAAGATCAATGCCGGCCTTAGATCAATACACTTTTCCTGGGAATGTGTACACTCGTCGCCTATAGATTGGCCAACATCAATCTCTTCTCATCCTGCTTATTTTCTTGTTTCTACTCCTCCCTTTTACAAGACGTTTTGTTGGTTATTTTTACAGCTTAAAAAGCTACACTTCATTGCAGTTTTTCTTTGCAAGTTAAATCGTTAACTTTTGAGTCTGCTTAAACTTCTGCTAAATCTAATATAGAAAATAGGATTGAGGAGACAATTAATGCAAGACAATTATTATTTTTTTACACAATTTGTGGACTATAGGCCTTAAGCTAGAAATATGTATACTTTATCAAATTAACATGAAATTAGGCTTTGGTATTTCACAAAAAAAAATATCAAAGGGCAACAGCAAGGAGACAAGATGATTTACCCCTTGCTGTCATTTTTGGGGAAAATGCACTCGATAAATCATAAAATGCCCTGATACGACATCGTAAGTCATCTCCAAAACATCAGTGTCTTTGAAAAATGGCCTTTCACATTTCACCAACTTTAAGGGACAATACATATTAAGATGAAAATGAAAGTTGCATGTACACTTGTAGTTTGATATAACACGGTCGTTGGGGTCCATAAAGAGATCGTGTCGTATAGAAATCCTTATTTTTTTACTTTTTTCTTTTCGAAAAAGTTACGCACAACTTAGACTTAGACTTCCTTTTTATTGTCATTCAAATTTGAACTTTACAGTACAGATAAGAACGAAATTGTGTTGCATTAGCTCATGGTAGTGCAGGATAAAAAAGCAATAAGCTGCAGATATAAATAAATAGATTACTGTACAGATAAATATATTGCACTTTTGCATATGCATCCTGGTTTATGGATGTATGTTATATTGTCTTTATATTCCAGCGAGTTAAACCATTTTTGGGGGGAATTGAGGGGATAATTATGATGCGTTCAAGAGTCTTACGGCCTGAGGGAAGAAGCTGTTGGTTCTGCTACGGAGGCTGCGGAATCTCTTTCTAGAGTCCAGCAGTGAAAACAGTCTTTGGTGTGGGTGGGAGGAGTCTCTGCAGATTTTCTGAGCCCTGGTCAGGCAGCGGCTTTTTGCGATCTCCTGGATTGGAGGAAGAGGAGTCCTGATGATCTTTTCCGCCGTCCTCACCACTCTCTGGAGAGACTTCCAGTCTGAGGCACTGCAGGCTCCAGTCCAGACAGAGATTCTGGTGGTCAGTAGGTTCTCTATAGTGCCTCTGTAGAATGTGGTGAGAATGGGGGGAGGGAGCTGCCTAAACCTCATTGGTGGATGGTACCCCCATATCACAGAATGGAACGGGCACTATCCCACGCATAGCGGTTCCGTGTGAAGTCGCAAGAGACGGCGAACCAATCTTGGTTCCACCGGCGTAGGCCGACCACCTGCAGACTCGAGAGTTCGTAGAGGTCCTCCCGGATCCACATTGCCCAGGTCTTCATCTGTCCGCCAACGCGCTTAAGTGGGAGAAAGATATTGTGAACCAGTTCAAACCATCTTAACTGCCATTGGAAGAGCAGAGAAGAAGGAGACCGTAGATTCAGGTGTCGACAAAGACAGGCGGGAAGGTACATGATCAATGTGTCGGCACCATAGGACCTTCTTTGATCAGCTGCCCTCATTGGCCACAGGATAGTTTACTAATGTTGCACTTTGTCTTGAGGGACAATATTTTGGGGGGGGAGTTTGTTTACTGATTTTGCAATTTATTTTGAGAGCAAATAGTAGTTTTTGCCTTTGTTTACAAATGTTGCTCCAGATAAACTGTACAGCTGCCCTCATAGGCCACATGATAATCTAGTGAAAAACAATGCGATCGACTCTGGTTTGGGATCAACGGCACAATCGCGTTTTGTAGAATATATCGTGTTCTATTGGGCCACATTATATCAAACTTTGAATGTACATACAAATATTCTAGAGTAAAGTACAAACCCAGTTTCCATATGATTTCTCCAGATTCTCTGAACCTTTTGATGGTATTATGGACCGTAGATGTTGAAATCCCTAAATTTCTTGCAATTGCACTTTGAGAAATGTTGTTCTTAAACTGTTTGACTATTTGCTCACGCAATTGTGGACAAAGGGGTGTACCTCGCCCCATCCTTTCTTGTGAAAGACTGAGCATTTTTTGGGAAGCTGTTTTTATACCCAATCATGGCACCCACCTGTTCCCAATTAGCCTGCACACCTGTGGGATGTTCCAAATAAGTGTTTGATGAGGATTCCTCAACTTTATCAGTATTTATTGCCACTTTTCCCAACTTCTTTGGCACGTCTTGCTGGCATCCAATTCTAAAGTTAATGATTATTTGCACACAAAAAAGTGTTTATCAGTTTGAACATCAAATATGTTGTCTTTGTAGCTTATTCAACTGAATACGGGTTGAAAATGATTTGCAAATCATTGTATTCCGTTTATATTTACATCTAACACAATTTCCCAACTCATATGGAAACGGGGTTTGTAGTAGGAGTAGTCGTAGAATACATTGATGTTTATGTTTGTACAAACTCACAGTCTGAAAAAAATATGCTGTGGTGTACGAATCTTGTCTTGCTAACGTCCATTAGCGCCAACTGCAATGTTATCATGGAAGAGCGGAAGCTGATTCCAGTGAGGCTCTGCTCAATTCCATATCCAATAGGATTAATGAAGTGCTAGACAACAAAAGGTGCTCATACAAAAAGGATGCAAATTGTACACTTGTGATGCTGGTTATATTTAATAATGGCTGTTTCTTGACAAATTTACAGTGGGTAGTAAAACTACTCTGCTATAAACGCTGTACACTGAGGAGCAAATTATTTCTGGTCACGTTCTTCCGACAACGGAATCTTCGTCCTTAACGCTGTTTAGCGTCTCACGGTTGAGTGATGAGTGATGATTCCCAACTTCAAGGAGGCATAAAAGACTCATTACTACAGTGGAGTTGAGCAGCTTTTCAGTAGAACACCAAGTCATCATGAGAACTCTAAACTATTTTGAACATGTTGATTTGGTTCTCTCTTCTTTGGGGCAATGAAAGACTTGAGATGGCATAATGACAATAAATAAAGAATTGGTTGTTTTCATGAATAGAATATGTTCTAAGCATTTCAATAGTCAAAGTGCAAATCCTATCTGCAGGATTTTTTGATTGGTGGATTCTAGTTTGGTTAATGAGAGGGTCTTGGGAGGTTTGAAAAGCTGACCGAGAACACCAAGACATAGGTCTACATGGTATGTGTAGCGAGCCAGCTCTTTTATGGAAGTGAAACATGGATGCTGCGTTCTTGCCATATGCGCTGTCTGAAGCAAACAACACATTGATACCCAATTTGTTCAGTATCGTCAGTCCCGAATAAGGTTGAACACCTTTTTTTCTGCGATCCGGCATCAATTTTCCGCGCATGAGTACGCCGATGGACGTCTGCTGTCTTAAAAAATATTACCATTTTCCTTTGTATTAACTTATCCGTGGAAGCCTGTCACCAACGCGTATTTACTCGTCAACAAATTATAAAGGAACCGTGGCGGTGTAGTGTAAGTGTAAGTGTGGCGTAACTTCGCTTCACAACACATCTCCAACGCGCCTGGTTGCCAGAGGATAAGACGTTGCACAAATGGTCTGTGATGCAATTGAACAGGTTTGTCCCTATAATTAGCGAGTAGAGGTACTGTACATGCATAGAGAATGCATATATGTTTAAGAGTTATTTCTTTATTCATAGTCATGTTTAAAGCAGCTAGTGTTTTTCCATTTGTACTATTTCTATTTTTTCATTTTATGTCCGCAAGTAAACTGTGTGTGTTACCTTGAAGGCTTGCACTGTAGGAGTTGGAGTACTACCTTATATCTTATCTGTAGTAGAACAGTGAGGCTGTATTCCTTTCTGGACAGTTGGGGGATTTCTTCGGATGCAAGAAGTTGTCTCTTCCGTTTGAATGTTAGACTAATTCGAGAAACCGATATGAATGTATTGGTGTGGGCTGGTCTCCTGAAGCTTTAGTAAAACTTGATAATATTCCTATTCTGTCTTGATGGTCCTTCTTACTCTGCATATATGTCATCTGAAAGAACTTGGGATTGACCAGTGACTTTAATTCCCTGAGAGGGGATACTGGGCAGACGCAACACTTGCGTCCTGCATTTATTCGGTAATCAAATACAAGCGCTCACAAAGGTATCTGCCGCGTGGGTGACAGCGGAGATCCGTCACCACAAGCCCCGGGATTGAGCATTACCACAGCTTTCAGAAAACCTCCAGAAGTGTGCAAAGCAACCTGTATTACTGAGAATGATAAAATCACTCAAATTGGCTCTGACCAGGAGACAGTAAGCGTTTAACGTGACTAATCAGAAATTAGGGCAGCCTGTTCAATGTTACGAGCGTGGAGAAAGAGAAAGAAACTCCGTAAGCGCAAACATAGTCCGCGTAAGCAAAAAGATACATCGCGCGTGCACCGACCGGTCCTGCGCAGTTTTTACGCCAAAATCTTTGCGCTTAAAAACTGTTTCCGAATTTTGTGAGCCAATTGTTTTGCTTTTGTTTATTCAGTTTCCACTTTGTTTTGAGAGCCAATAATAGTTTTTACTTTTGTTTCCGAATTTTACATTTTAATTTTAGTAGCTTTTGATATTGTTTACTAATGTTGCACTTTGTTTTGAGGGCCAATATTTTTGGGGGGTTTTGTTCACTGATTTTGCAATTTATTTTGAGAGTAAATAGTAGTTTTTGCCTTTGTTTACAAATTTTGCTCCAGATGAACTGTACAGTATATAATACATTTGCTTCAATTTGTTGATATATTTTTTTTACTGTTTTATTTCTGTTAAGTATTTTCTCATACTTTTGTATTTATATAATGTTTAAGTCCACTTAGGCATAAGAAAAAAATGTGTTTGCCTAAAATTGTACAGTATTTTAATCTGATTGTAATCATGATGAATAAATTAAAAGTCAACATTACAAAATCATTCAATTAATCAAAAAATGTTTAGGTAAAAAGTATTGCCATAGCCATTTAATTGAGGTTTTGTGTTGTTTCCATCCCCACCAACCATCGAGGGGTTGCATACGTGACTACTACTCTGCAAAGGAGAAAATTGCCACCATAAATCATCGTCAAAAGTAAATGAAACTGAAGGTGAGCACATAAACCACGTACCCCCTTTTTAGGAGATGAATCCGAAAATGTGCATTCTTCGGTGTCAAACGGCATACATTAATCATTCTGTGATGTAATACCACATAGGGCTAAAACCAGGGGGGTGTTTCGGGCCCCCCACCGCCAAACTTTAACAACCCCCGCCACCGCCCCGATAACATAGTTTGAAAAAAATATATAATTTCACTCACCAGAACAGCAACAATGCATTTTAAAAATAATTCTGTTTTTAAATAAAAATGTTTGTGACGGGCGCATGCAAGTGTAACTGAGGCCAGTCAACTTCAAAAATAGTGCTGGCGATCTGGGAGATTGCCCGCGCTTTTAACTCAGTAGTCAGCACACTCGCCTCTCACAGTGTTCCCGCCCTGCTCGGAGCAGTAGGAAAAAACATCGCAACCGAGAGAGAGAGTAAACAATCGCTACACAAAGGAGACAATCTGTCAATCCTTTCCGTGTCCGGGCCAGGTAAGGTTCCCCGTGTTGAGTCAAATTAAGCCGCAACGAACAACGATCATTGCATTCCGAAGACAAAATCTGGGGCCCCTGGATGGGTGGAGGGCCCCTGGGCTTCAGCCCAGATAAGCCTGTGCTTTAAAGGCCTACTGAAATGAAATTTTCTTATTTAAACGGGGATAGGAGGTCCATTCTATGTGTCATACTTGATCATTTCACGATATTGCCATATTTTTGCTGAAAGGATTTAGTAAAGAACATCGACGATAAAGTTCGCAACTTTTGGTCGCTGATAAAAAAGCCTTGCCTGTACCGGAAGTAGCGTGACGTCACAGGTTGTGGAGCTCCTCACATCTGCACATTGTTTACAATCATGGCCACCAGCAGCGAGAGCGATTCGGACCGAGAAGGCGACAATTACCCCATTAATTTGAGCGAGGATGAAAGATTTGTGGATGAAGACAGTTAGAGTGAAAGATTAGAGGGCAGTGGAAGTGATTCAGATAGGGAAGATGCTGTGAGAGGCGGGTGGGACCTGATATTCAGCTGGAAATGACTAAAACAGTAAATAAACACAAGACATATATATACTCTATTAGCCACAACACAACCAGGCTTATATTTAATATGCCACAAATTAATCCCGCATAACAAACACCTCCCCCCTCCCGTCCATACAACCCGCCAATACAAATCAAACACCCGCACAACACACTCAATCCCACAGCCCAAAGTACCGTTCACCTCCGCAAAGTTCATACATCACTTATATTTCCCCAAAGTTCCGTACGTGACATGCACATAGCGGCATGCACGTACGGTCATGCGATTAAATGTTTGGAAGCCGCAGCTGCATACTCAACGGTAGCGCATATCCAACTCAAAGTCCTCCTGGTAAGAGTCTCTGTTGTCCCATCTCCACAAGCATGCGTATCCAAATCAAAGTCCTCCTGGTAAGAGTCTCTGTTGTCCCAGGCCAATGGTAAAGCTTGTCCCAGGCCAATGGTAAAGCTTGACTGTCATCTTTCGGGAATGTAAACAATGAAACACCGGCTACGTGTTTGTGTTGCTGCAGCCGGCCGAAATACACCGCTTCCCACCTACAGCTTTCTTCTTTGCTGTCTCCATTGTTCATTGAACAAATTGCAAAAGATTCACCAACACAGATGTCCAGAATACTGTGGAATTTTGCGATGAAAACAGACGACTTAATAGCTGGCCACAATGCTGTCCCAAAATGTCCTCTACAATCCGTGACGTCACGCACAGTCGTCATCATACCGAGACGTTTTCAGCAGGATATTTCGCGCAAAATTTAAAATTGCACTTTAGTAATCTAACCCGGCCGTATTGGCATGTGTTGCAATGTTAAGATTTCATCATTGATATATAAACTATCAGACTGCGTGGTCGGTAGTAGTGGGTTTCAGTAGGCCTTTAAGGCAGCCCTGGCTATAACAAGCACTCCTTTGATTTGGACCAGCTTTTCCAATGGCACATTAACAATAAACTTGTTGATTTGTAATTTTAAAAAAATGTGGTATATGCATGCATACAATACTTCTAAGGCTAAAAGCGTGATAACCTGGCTAACTTTAAAAAAGTAGAAAAGTGACAAACCGTGCAAACTTTACATCACTCTACCTGTTTGACATTCACTCTGGGTAATATTTGCCTTTTATCACTCGCAGAGGTAATTGCTAAAGCTGATGTGTGCGTGCCTTAGGGAGGAAGTCGCTGCACTGAATATTCATGATAAAAGTCTGATAGTAATTAAAACAATTTCTCTATTTTCAAGAGGAAAATTAGGTCAGCGTATCGACATGTGCGCTTTGATCACGCCTATAAACACGGTTTGAATTAAGACACCTATTGCTGTAGCATTACGCTCTTATATGTAAATTAGTCGAGACGGTTCACAGTTTCATCAAAACTTTTTCCCATTACAGATGGGATTTAAGGCTCTCTAAAGAGATGGATCTTGAAGAGCCATCCCTTTCAAAGAGCCGTTTAGAATTTTTTCAGAGGTTTTTAATCAAGAACATAATCACTGGTCAGGTCGGGCTTATACCACCACGGGTAAGATGTACCCCCGTGCAAACTTCCAATGTCGGGCAGATGGGGCTTCTAAACCTGGTATGGCAGCCCATCTAGGAGAAGGAAATCTCCAATCTCAAAACCACCGCTGCCTTGTGGTCAACCCACTCGAGGGTAAGGGAGTAAACCCAGACGGAAAATCAGGAGCCGGAGTCCCGAAGGCGGTTTGACGTTGTAGCTTCATTCCGGCAACTCCTGCTGTATCGACAATGGTCGCTCCCTTGGATCCACCAGCCACGCGGAGAGGGGGGGGGGCTTGCTGTCTGGACAACAACTTGCCCTCCATAGTTCCATGCCCAAGTACCATGTACATCCACTGGAGAGGTCACTCCAGCAGATACCGGTTCTAAGTCCATCCGATTGGCAAAGGAAAGAGGCACCAGGGGCTATCTCTGTCGGTGGGAGGGACCATCGCAGTGAGACCCCCTCCATCCCGATCTTGTTGGATCTACCCCAGAATACAGACGAAGAATTACTGGTAGTCGTTATAAGATACAATTTGGATCTGAATTCTACTCTATTTGTGTGAAATATTCTAAAAATATTAATTATGATTGCATTTGGGTTGAGTATTTAGTAGAAGCATTTAAGTCCCATCTTAAAAGTAATTTGTATATGCTAACTTTTAAATCGACCCCCCTTTTATACCAGTTGATCTACCGTATATTTTCTGCTCTCCACCCCCTCTCCTGCATGCCAATGTTATTAGGTGACCACAGATGATGCGCTAGCTGTTCAAAGTCGGGACCCGGTGTGGACCACTCATCTTTGCATCAGTTGGTGACGTCTCTGCACTGCTGACTAATCTCCACTCAAGATGATCCCCAGCTGGCCCCACTATGGACTGGACTGACCCACACTATTAACTAGATCCACTCGACGTCCATTGCACCAGTCGCCCAGCGGGGGTCCCCACATATGCGGTCCCCTTCCAAGGTTTCTCATTGTATCCCATTGGGTTGAGTTTTTTCTTGCCTTGATGTGGGATCTGTCGTTGTGGCTTGTGCAGCCCTTTGAGACACTTGTGATTAAGGGCATTATAAATAAACCTTTATTGATTGATATAGTTGTAAACATTTCACAAGGTGGTACCATATCCCCATGCTCACAATTTTCTCTCACATAAAGACAACTTTGTGGCACAATAAAAAACTACGCACTATACAAATAACCTCCATTGAAATCAACTTGAACATAAAACACTCCACCCAAGATCATTAATAATTAATAATGTACAACTAAAAATAGAAATAAATCGATATACAATATATAAATGTGACTGTGTTTACACCCAAACAAGGCTACTTAAGTCTAACAAAAAACAATGAACCAGAAAACGTGCATCCTAATGCTGCTGAGTTTCTTTTGGCTTTTGGTCATTTTGAGGGTTTTGTGGGCAAAATAAGCAATGTTCATTCAAAAAACAACTCCCAAACAAACGTCTTGCAACTGTGAATCGGTTCTTATCGTTCACTGAAAATAACCGTTCAAAGACTCGACTAGTTCACTACGGTCACATTTCTATTTCCCATATTTTCGACGGTATTAAACAGTACACTCTGTTGTTTGTATTTTTATACAGAAGAATGCAGTAAAAAAAAAACAACAAGTGTGACAGTCAAACTTTTTCAAGTCGTGTCATCCATCCAAATTATTTTTTTCTTAGTTTTTTTCTCCTTGACAGCCAGTCTGCGGCACAAAAACATAAAGGCCGTCAGGCACAAAAACAGACACACCCGGAGTGCAAGGAAGTTGGCTGCTGTCAAAGTCGGCGTTCCTTCTGGTCATAAATAATTTGGAGTTCAATATCAGTGATCCTTGCGAGAACCTTTTGACACCACCAGACAAGATGACTCCTCCTCCTCCTCCTTAATTTACCGCGAGACGAGGCACCCGCCAAAACATGAATAGCAAATCATGAGCCTCTTCTAATCCCCGACTAATGACTTCACTGGCTTTCTCTCCACAGTCTCTCAATGGAATTGAAAAAGATCTCGGGTTCGGGGGAACCTGCCTGCCCTGACGGAACCATTGTTGCTGGACACACGAGAAACTCTTGGGAGAAGCAGAGTGCCTCGTGCATGCCGGCCCTTCAGTTGAGCACGTTGAAAATATCGGATAACAGGACATCTGCTGAGTGGAGTAAACATTGCCCTGCAGCTTTAAGGTACTCCAAAATTGCCACAAAATATTTGAGGATGCGAGCAAAGATTTGGACTTTGTAGGCAGCAGCACCCCCTGCGACCCTGCTATAAAAATGGATGGATGAACTAAATCGCAAACAACATCTTGGAGATGCCATCTACTCTGCATGGCCAAGTATGATGAATTTGAGGACCAGAAATAGACAATTAGCATTACATTTGTACACTTTTTTTTTTTGCTCTCTTAAATACAAACATTGTAATCTAGATTGTTTTCCCTGGCTGCAAGTGACCTGGTAAGGTTGTTACTTTGAGACTCCCCTAGAAGAAAGTGGAGCGAAGATGCAACACACTCCCTTCCCTGCCAACAACACTCGGGGAGTTGAACTCTGTTCCCTGTGCCTGCAGTGCGACTACGGGCCGATAGACACAACAACACATACCATGGACTGCATACATGCACACATACCCCCAGCCCCACCCCACTCATTTGCTACCGCTTAAACTCCTTAGTTTACTCAGTGGCCTAGTGGTTAGAGTGTCTGCCCTGAGATCGGTTGGTTGTGAGTTCAAACCCCGGCCGAGTCATACCAAAGACTATAAAAATGGGACCCTTTACCTCCCTGCTTGACACTCAGCATCAAGGGTTGGAATTGGGGGTTAAATCACCAAAAATGATTCCCGGGCGTGGCCACCGCTGCTGCCCACTGCTCCCCTCACCTCCCGGGGGGTGAACAAGGGGATGGGTCAAATGCAGAGGACACATTTGACAACACCTAGTGTGTGTGTGACAATCATTGGTACTTTAACTTTTAGCTTTAGGTGCGATTGATGGCTGGAGCTTTGTCACCAGAGCTCCCACCCCCTCCCTGTCTGTTGCAAGTCACGTGGTTTCTGTGTTGTAACTTGAATATGTGCTTATCGTAGCTATTGAGTTTTTTTTTCCTGGCCTCAGACTGAGCTCTGCTAAATGCTATTATTGCACTCCTATTTTAACAGTTACATTTTGCTAGGTTAGCCTTTTCGCTAAATAAAAATAAAATAATCAAGTTTGCAGCTCCCATGTCTGTGCTGACTGACTGGCAGAGATCCAGGTTCTATTTTAAGATGTCTACACTGACAATTATTTGCCACTTGCCAAGATATAAAAAGTTATTTAGAGGGATTTCCCTAGATTTAACAGCTATTTACTTTTTTTAGTCGTTGACTTCACAGTATAATCTTAATTTTTGGCATGAATAATTATATTTTGTCTATTCTAGTTTAAACATTTTCAAATTGAGAAAATAACTATTTAAATCAATCAATCAATCAATGTTTATTTATATAGTCCTAAATCACAAGTGTCTCAAAGGGCTGCACAAGCCACAACGACATCCTCGGTTCAGAGCCCACATAAGGGCAAGGAAAAACTCACAACCCAGTGGGATGTCAATGTGAATGACTATGAGAAACCTTGGAGAGGACCGCAGATGTGGGTGACCCCCACCCTCTGGGGGAGACCGGATGCAATGGACGTCGAGTGGGTCTAGCATAATATTGTGAAAGTCCAGTCCATAGTGGATCCAACATAATAGTGAGAGTCCAGTCCATAGTAGGGCCAGCAGGAGACCATCCCGAGCAGAGACGGGTCAGCAGCGCAAAGATGATATTTTGGTTTTACCCACAAAGAAAACCTTGTTTAAAGATTCCGCACCATCCTGAGGATGCTGAATTTACGAGTTGCAAGTTGAATAATGCTTGTTTTCAGAATAAAATGCTTATATTAAAAGTTCCGCTATTTTTTTTAATATAAAAATCTTATTTTTAAAATGTGTTATCAAGTAAAATTAACTAGATGCATGGACATATAAGTTCACTAGTTTTTAGTATTATTTTCCTAAAATCTCAACCTTTTTACTTTATATTTTGTCAGCTCAGAACAGCCCCTCTTAAAGAAGACTAGTCTTGATGTCACAGTACTGAACAACTATCGGCCCATATCAAAACTGCCATTATTGGGTAAAGTCCGTGAAAAACGTGTATACCAACAGCTTAGTGTCTGTCTCCTGTGTAACAATGTGTTTGATACTTTCCATGCTTTAGGCCCCACCACAGCACAGAAACAGCTCTGATCAAGGGAGGAAAAGTCCTACTGGACCTAAGCACTGCCTATTACACAGTTGACTGGACTATCTTAATACAGAGGTTAGAAAAACTGGGTGGTGTCTGTTTATATTTACTAAACCGTCCCATGTGTAATATCTGTCGGAGTATTTTCATGCATATTTGTACGTGCTATCGTAATGTAATATCGTTAGCGTCGTTAGCATTAGCTAATATGCTCACACGTTCACAAGTGTCTGTGTTAGTATTAATTTATTTACACCAGAATTCTCTTTTGTATGGTTTCAGTTTCAGAAATTCCTTGTAAATTCACCAAGACGTCACTGTGGGGTTATTGAGTCTGTTTAGCTGATTGGAGCAGCTAAAGGGTCCATGACAATGACTTTTGTTTTGTTTGATCAGCCGTTTTACTGCCGTGTGTGGATAATGCATATGTTTAAGAGCTATTTCTTTATTCATAATCATGTTTGAATCAGCTCATATTTTTTTCCTTAATTTTACTCTGTATACTAGTTTCTCTTTGTCTTCAGATTGCCTGGTTAGACAGGGTCGTAAACCATCAGGAATGTGAACACAACCCCCAAGTCTCTCTTCTTATCAGTGTTGAGGGGGGGGGGGGGGGGGGAATGGGGGCTTTCTTTGTGTGAAAAGAGTTGCTTTTGGCCGGTGGAATGCCAGATCAACTTGGGCTACGCATTTGGATGTGTTGTTCGAGGCTGGTCTCTATTCTCAAATATTTGACAATAAAATTACAAAATACCTATTCTGTGCTTGGTGGTACCTTTTGAGTTCAGTTGATATGTCATTAAGGAACTTGGGACTGACCAGCGTTTTACATCCCACTTGGAGGAACATCTGGTCAAACGCAACACGTGTTACAGGCACCGTTTGTAAACAATTAAAGTATGAAAATAAGCATTTACATATTTTTTCTGTGTAAATAAGTCATCTCACTGGTATACAGTCGTGGTCAAAAGTTTACATACACTTGTAAAGAACATCATGTCATGGCTGTCTTGAGTTTCCAATAATTTCCACAACTCTTATTTTTTTGTGATAGAGTGATTGGAGCACATACTTGTTGGTCACAAAAAACATTCATGAAGTTTGGTTCTTTCATGAATTTATTATGGGTCAACTGAAAATGTGACCAAATCTGCTGGGTCAAAAGTATACATACATGTCCCTTTGGCAAGTTTCACTGCAATAAGGCGCTTTTGGTAGCCATCCACAAGCTTCTGGCTGAATTTTTGACCACTCCTCTTGACAAAATTGGTGCAGTTCAGCTAAATTAGATGGTTTTCTGACATGGACTTGTTTCTTCAGCATTGTCCACACGTTTAAGTCAGGACTTTGGGAAGGCCATTCTAAAACCTTATTTCTAGCCTGATTTAGCCATTCCTTTCCTACTTTTGTTGTGTGTTTGGGGTCATTGTCTTGCTAGAACAGTGGTTCTCAAATGGGGGTATGGGTACCCCTGGGGGTACTTGAAGGTATGCCAAGGGGTACGTGAGATTTTTTTTAAATGTCTGTCAAAAAGAACTGTGAAAAGAAATGCAACAATGCAATATTCAGTGTTGACAGCTAGATTTCTTGTGGACATGTTCCATAAATATTGATGTTAAAGATTTCTTTTTTTGTGAAGACATTTTTAGAATTAAGTTCATGAATCCAGATGGATCTCTATTACAATCCCCAAAGAGGGCACTTTAAGTTGATGATTACTTCTATGTGTAGAAATCTTTATTTATAATTGAATCACTTGTTTATCTTTCAACAAGTTTTGAGTTATTTTCATATCTTTTTTCCAAATAGTTCAAGATCACAACAAATGAGCAATATTTTGCACTGTTATACAATTTAATAAATCAGAAACTGATGACATAGTGCTGTATTTTACTTCTTTATCTCTTTTTTTCAATCAAAAATGCTTTGGCCTTATTGGGGGTACTTGAATTAAAAAAATGTTCTCAGGGGGTACATCACTGAAAAAAGGTTGAGAACCAACTGCGCCCAAGACCCAACCTCCGGGCTGATGATTTTAGGTTGTCCTGACGAATTTGGAGGTAATCCTCATTTTTCATTGTCCCATTTACTCTCTGTAAAGCACCAGTTCCATTGGCAGCAAAACAGGCCCAGAGCATAATACTACCACCGCCATGCTTGACGGTAGGGATGGTGTTCTTGAGATTAAAGGCCTTACTTTTTCTCCTCCAAACATATTGCTGGGTATTGTGGCCAAACAGCTCAATTTTTGTGTCATCTGACCACAGAACTTTCCTCCAGAAGGTCTTATCTTTGTCCACGTGATGTCAGATGAAACAAAAATTGAGCTATTTGGCCACAATACCCAGCAATATGTTTGGAGGAGAAAAGGTGGGGCCTGACACAGAGCCAGCCGTAAAGAAAGGTGTGCACAAATCTAAATTAAAAAAAAGATACTAGTTATCGGTTCTTGTCTTAAAAAAGCAAGAAGGTGTTTTGTGCCGCCTTGAATTTTTTTGCATTGAGCATCCTTACTTTGTCACACATTTAGCACTCAGACTCTGCTGACACTGTTGGAACATCAATAAAAAGTCACTTTGGCATAATAGGGGATTTTTAATAGTGTTGCGTTTGGTGTCGCCAGGTCTATAACTGTCTATGTTTATTCTTAGACTATGTATCAAAAGTCATCCTAAAGCAAGGCTAATCAAAACCACCGACTAGTGTAGATAAACAGCAACAAAGGCAACGTACTGTAACAGCAGTCGACACTATTTACTACACCACTGAGTCAGACAGACAAGCCGTCCGCTCGGTCAGTAGGTCGGAACGCTCATTTGACCTTTTGGCTTTGGAGTCAAGCAGCCAGGTGGTTTGTCACTCAGGGGAGTCTTCTTGCATGCACGCATCCATTCAGGTAGTTAGTCAGTCATTCTGTCAGTCAGAACGCTCCGGTCAATAAACACAATATATAATATCAAAAGAACAGAGCAAAGTGTGATGACCTATTAGCAGCTGCGGAATATTCAAATTAACGCCTGCCGGCTACGCGGAGAAAAAAATGTGTGATAAATATATAGGCCTGCTTAAAATAAGGAATGTGGGTGGAACATGTGTTTTCAAATCCACTGTTGGTTTTTTTCCACCATTTAAATAGTAAACAAGGACATAGATGAACAAGGAATGCATAAGTTTTCATGTTCAGTTATTTTGAAAAAAGTGACTTTTTAAAAAATATGTTCCAACAGTAATAATCAGAATTAATTTTGACAGAATTTTGTCAAACATAAGCCATCTTAACGGATTTAGTTTTAGTCAAATAAGAGCCTGATCTATCCATCCATCCATCCATCCATCCATCCATCATCTTCGGGTCGCGGGGGCAGCAGCCTAAGCAGGGAAGCCCAGACTTTCCTCTCCCCAGCCACTTCGTCCAGCTCCTCCCGGGGGGATCCCGAGGCGTTCCCAGGCCAGCCAGGAGACATAGTCTTCCCAACGTGTCCTGGGTCTTCTCCGTGGCCTCCTACCGGTCGGACGTGCCCCAAACACCTCCCTAGGGAGGCGTTCGGGTGGCATCCTGACCAGATGACCGAACCACCTCAACTGGCTCCTCTCGATGTGGAGGAGCAGCAGCTTTACTTTAAGCTCCTCCCGGATGACAGAGCTTCTCATCCTATCTCTAAGGGAGAGCCCCGCCACCCGGCGGAGGAAGCTCATTTCGGCCGCTTGTACCCGTGATCTCATAACCCAAAGTTCATGACCATAGGTGAGGATGGGAATGTACGTTTGTAACTTTAAAAAAAAAGGTGAAATAACTGAAACCATGTTTTATATTCTAGTTTCTTCAAAATAGCCACCCTTTGCTCTGCGTTGCACACTCTTGGCATTCTCTCGATGAGCTTCAAGCACACCTGTGAAGTGAAAACCATTTCAGGTGACTACCTCTTGAAGCTCATGGAGAGAATGCCAAAAGTGTGCGAAAAAGTAACCAGAGCAAAGGGTGGCTAATTTGAAGGAACTAGAATATAAAACATATTTTCAGTTATTTCACCTTTTTTTCTTAAGTACATAACTCCACATGTGTTCATTCATAGTTGTGATGCCTTCAGTGACAATCTACAATGTAAATAGTCATGAAAATAAAGAAAACACATTGAATGAGAAGGTGTGTCCAAACTTTTGGCCTGTACTGTATGTGATCTCACTGTAGGCATTGTAAGGTCTTGTTAACTGTGAACTAAACACAATTGATGCTTTTTAAAATATTGAACAAGGGGATGGGTCAAATGCAGAGGACAAATTTCACCACACCTAGTGTGTGTGTGTGACAATCATTGGTACTTTAAAGGCCTACTGAAATGAAATGTTCTTATTTAAACGGGGACAGCAGGTCCATTCTATGTGTCATACTTGATCATTTTGCGATATTGCCATATTTTTGCTGAATGGATTTAGTAGAGAACATTGACAATAAAGTTCGCAACTTTTGGTCGCTGATAAAAAAAGCCTTGCCTGTACCGGAAGTAGCGTGACGTCACAGGTTGTGGAGCGCCTCACATCTGCACATTGTTTACAATCATTCCCACCAGTAGCGAGAGCGATTCGGACCGAGAAAGCGACGATTACCCCATTAATTTGAGCGAGGATGAAAGATTTGTGGATGAGGAAAGTGAGAGTGAAGGATTAGAGTGCAGTGCAGGACGCCAGGATGTATCTTTTTTCGCTCTGACCGTAACTTAAGTACAAGGGCTCATTGGATTCCACACTTTCTCCTTTTTCTATTGTGGATCACGGATTTGTATTTTAAACCACCTCGGATACTATATCCTCTTGAAAATGAGAGCCGAGAACGCGAAATGGACATTCACAGTGACTTTTATCTCCACAACAACACATCGTCGAAGCACTTTAGCTTCGGAGCTAACGTGATAGCATCGTGCTTAACTGCGGATAGAAACAGAAGAAACTTGCCCCTGACTGGAAGGATAGACCGAAGATCAACAATACTACTATTACTTTTACTCTCAGGAGACACTGAACTAAACCCTGGACCTGTAACTACACGGTTAATGCTGTCACGCCTGGCGAAGCCTAGCAATGCTGTTGCTAACGACGCCATTGAAGCTAACTTAGCTACGGGACCTCGACAGAGCTATGCTAAAAACATTAGCTCTCCACCTACGCCAGCCCTCATCTGCTCATCAACACCCGTGCTCACCTGCGTTCCAGCGATCGACGGCGCGACGGAGGACTTCACCACGATCATCGGTGCGATCGGCGGCCCGGAGACAGAGGAAGTCAACCCAGACACCGGTGAGGTCAGCGGCGCGGCGGCGGACGGCGTTGTGTTGCTGTAACCAGCCGCTAATACACCGATCCCACCTACAGCTTTCTTCTTTGCTGTCTTCATTGCAAATTGCAAAAGATTAACCAACACAGATGTCCAGAATACTGTGGAATTTTGCGATGAAAACAGACGACTTAAGCTGGCCACCGTGCTGTTCCAAAATGTCTGTAAATAAACAGACATATAACACAAGACATATATATACTCTATTAGCCACAACACAACCAGGCTTATATTTAATATGCCACAAATTAATCCTGCATAAAAACACCTGCGTGTTTGTTACGCTAGCTCCTAGCTCCTCTGCTAGCTCCTAGCTCCATAGAACACGCCAATACAATTCAAACACCTGATCAACACACACAATCACTCAGCCCAAAAGACCGTTCACCTAACCCAAGGTTCATAAAGCTTATATATTTTTAAAAAGTTACGTACGTGACGCGCACATACGTCAAGCTCTCAAATGTTTAGCAGCCAAGGCTGCATACTCACGGTACCTGATATTCAGCTGGGAATGACTACAACAGTAAATAAACACAAGACATATATTTACTCTATTAGCCACAACACAACCAGGCTTATATTTAATATGCCACAAATTAATCCTGCATAAAAACACCTGCGTGTTTGTTATGCTAGCTCCTAGCTCCTGTGCTAGCTCCTAGCTCCATAGAACACGCCAATACAATTCAAACACCTGATCAACACACACAATCACTCAGCCCAAAAGACCGTTCACCTAACCCAAGGTTCATAAAGCTTATATATTCAAAAAAAGTTACGTACATACGCAAAAAAAAGTTGCGCACATACGGTCAAGCGATCAAATGTTTAGAAGCCAAAGCTGCATACTCACAGTAGCACGTCTGCGTCTTTTTCATCCAAATCAAAGTAATCCTGGTAAGAGTCTGTGTTGTCCCAGTTCTCTACAGGCGTCTGTGTATCGAAGTCAAAAGTCCTCCTGGTTAGAGTCTCTGTTATCCGAGTTCTTCCATCTTGACTGCATCTTTCGGGAATGTAAACAAAGAAGCGCCGGCTGTGTACTGTTGTGGCTGACTACGTTCGAAAAATACGTCCATTTCGCACCGACAACTTTCTTCTTTGCTTGCTCAGCTTCCTTCTCCATAATGCAATGAACATGATTGAAACAGATTCACGAACACAGATGTCCAGAATACTGTGGAATTATGAAATGAAAACAGAGCTTTTTCGTATTGGCTTCAATGTGGAAGGCATACCCGTGTTCGCCGGGCTACGTCACGCGCATACGTCATCCTCAGAGGCGTTTCGAACCGGAAGTTTAGCGGCAAATTTAAAATGTCACTTTATAAGTTAACCCGGCCGTATTGGCATGTGTTATAATGTTAAGATTTCATCATTGATATATAAACTATCAGACTGCGTGGTCGGTAGTAGTGGGTTTCAGTAGGCCTTTAATGAAATTGCAATTTGATAGAAAATTCAAAACTTTTGCCTAAAAGTTGCCTTAAAAATAAGAAAAGTTCAGTATATAAAGTGCTTGAAGAAGATACTGTACTGACAACCATACCCCAAAACATCAAAGAATCAGTCGACATATTAACACGTCATTCACAAACATACACACATGGCATTATTTGTGTTCTTTCTAAGGCTTGATAGACAAATCCTCTGCTGGAGAGATCTCTCTGCGACATTGAATTAGACTAATCCTCACACGTCCTTTAGTGTGGACGACATTGCATGTAATCCAGAATTCGGCTTTATCAGTGCCAATGGAGGTCTTGTGTGCGCTTTCTACCAATGCGTAGACAGCTGTGAAAGGCTACCCTAATCCCGAGATTTAGCCGTCTACCTCCCCACGCCTTTGTTTTATTTATAGCGAGTTCTTCGTTAAAGAAGAAAACAGAAAAATAGCCTTATCATAGTGACACACGTTGACTACGTGGTTTAGAGAAGCCATTCATAATAGACCACGCTTGATGAACACAAACCTATTGCCAAAGGTATGCGTGTTTTGGGGTTTATTTTCGCCTTGTCATCGTCTCTGGAATTCCACTTTAATGCCGTTGTGAAGCTGTAAGAAGAATTGATCTACCAAAGCATGTGCAACCTTTGTAGCACACGCTAAACTGATCTGCACAGAGGATTGCCTCTCTTAAGTGAGCAGAATAAAAACTGCGTCCATTTAGCGTGTCAGTCTTCATGAACATGCAGAATGTATGCTGGTCATCAAAACTAACACAATTATGGGAGGAGAAAATTCAAGTATAACTATTCTGCACACTCAGTTGGATTTATCAAGAAGAAAACCGTGAGCGCTATTCTGGGTCTTTATTTAGCACGTTTGAAAAGTATGCGCAAACTGACAGTTAGGAGGCTATTACACAGCAGCGCCATGTTTGTCAACATATGTGAACTGTCAAAAATAAAAATATCAGACATATTGTCGAATCACCAATATTTTAGAATTTTATAGCTGCTGGATGACTTAAAGGGGAACTGCACTTTTTGGGGGATTTTGCCTATCATTCACAATCTTTAAAGTGAGACAAGAACACATTTTTTTTTTAGTAAATCCAAACCCGTAAATAAACGCTAGCAAGAGTTAGCTTTGCCATGAATTGATTAACGTGAACCCCGACTTAAACAAGTTGAAAAACATATTCGGGTGTTACCATTTAGTGGTCAATCGTACGGAATATGTACTGTACTGCGGGGTACGTGAGAGATTTCTGGGACAAATGGAGAATCATGTGCCTCTCAGTCCTTTCCATCGAGAACGTGGAAGACATCTACAGTATCTATTTGGAACCATGATCGCGGGGTACCTGCTGATTGGGCTGAGCATTGCTCGGGTGTATTGTCAAATTTGTGAGACGATGGCAGCCACTCAAGGAGCCCAAAGGCTGTTCGTCGCAATGGAAGGTTTGGGCCGGGCTGTGGGATCACAGTCTAGGGGCGATTTCTGAACTGAATCGCAAGATGGATCACATCATGGAGAAGCTTGTTGAAAGGGAAAAATTGGATATGAGAGCCAACATGGACGAATAGAACAGGCAAGCCATTGTAATGTCTGCTCACGTAAAAACAAAAATCCTAGTCTACGATTTGACTCCCTCCAATGGCCTTGATGCAACAACAGGAGCAGGCTGTTCTGAAAACATCCCCCGAGGACTCTCAAAGATGGACGCTTTTGACCTCCCTCCCTCCTCAACGACACCTGGAAGTTGAACTTTGCTTGCATTGCATGCAGAACGGCCCCGGGCCTATGGACACAACACCACTACACCCAAAGACAATGGGCATATACACAAACACACACCCCACCCCCACCCCACGCCTTCACCACCGCTTGATTCTTCTTTGGGGTGATGGACGGCTAAGTAGCGCTTTATAGCAGCAGGCCGGCCTCCAGGGGAGGATATATATATATATATATATATATATATATATATATATATATATATATATATATATATATATACAGTGGGGCAAAAAAGTATTTAGTCAGCCACCCATTGACAATCAATGGGTGGCTGACTAAATACTTTTTTGCCCCACTGTATATATACATATATACACATATATATATATATATATATATATGTGTATATATACATATATATATATACACATATATATATATATATATATATATATATATATATATATATATATATATATATATATATATACACATATATATATATATACACATATATATATATACACATATATATATATATATATATATATATACACATATATATATATATATATATATATATATATATATATATATATATATATATATATATATATATATATGTGTATATATATATATATATATATATATATATATATGTGTATATATATATATATATATATATATGTGTATATATATATATATATATATATATATATATATATATATATATATATATATATATATATATACATATATATATATATATATATATATATATATATATATATATATATATATATATATATATACATACATACATACAATGTCCACATGGTGGACATTGTATTTATTGTTGTTTGTGGTTGTTTGGATTGCTCAATATAAAACTATGGACTAACTAGATTAAATAAACATTAAACAATTATTCTCACCATTGCTGTTACCCAAGCATTATTCCGTTATTGAGCTACAAGTATGTTAAAAAAAAGTTTTAGAGATTGTTGCTGCCAGATTGTGGGTATTGGCAAGCCATAGTTTGGCCGCCCCTGCTTCATATGTCTGTTATTGCCTTCTACATCAATAACAGTGAAGCAGTGCCCGCACTTCCATGCCAAAAAACTCGACAGATTGCTCTAAACTGATCATTGTTGCATGTGGTTGTGTGACAAAGTGTGGAACACCACCACCCAGCTACTTGAACTCTGCCACTGGCTGGCTGAGCATGAAATTGTACACTACCTCTTGCCAAATATCATTACTTAAGTGTCTGTCACACATCCCCCTCACAAAAGAAAAACAATCGGGGAAAAACGACTGAACTAATCGACCCAGGTGCATAATAATACACCACATTTCACTGTCAGTAACTGCCCTGTAACATTTTCAATTATAATTGGTGTCAAACAATAATGCGTGTTTTTAAGGGAATTATTTGAAACGGTTATCTCACACAGTGTTATTTTCAGGGTGTGAAGCATGAATTGGACGGTATACCGGTATTAGTATAGTACCGTGATACTAATGAATCATTTTCGGTACTATACCGTCTCTGAAAAGTACCAGTCCGCCACCCCCCCGCGCCCCCGTCGTCACGTCGTGTCATTGCTGGTTTACGAGCAGACGAGCATGTTCGGCAGCGCTAAATCACGGAGTACTTACACGCAGACACAGTGTGTAGACAGAAAAGGGAGAACGGACGCATTTTGGCTTAAAAACTAAAGATAAAGGTGAACTTATAAAACCGAAACGCCCACTGGAAGAGGTACTTTGAGACATGGCTAGTTAGCTAGTGGCTAAAGTCCAGCCCCAGTCAGCAGTGTTTTAGCTACTTCTAAATCACTAATCCTCGTGTCCATGGCGACAAATAAAGTATGTTTCTTACAAGTATCATCCCTGCAGGATGAAGGATAGCTAAACATGCTTCACTACACACCGTAGCTCACCGCCGTCAAAATGTAAACAAACACCGTTGGTGGATCTATACCTAACATCCACTGTAATGTTACCAAGTACAGGAGCGTATCTAGTCGATGCTACCGTATTTTTCGGACTATAAGTCGCAGTTTTTTTCATAGTTTGGCCGGGGCTGCGACTTATACTCAGGAGCGACTTATGTGTGAAATTATTAACACATTACCGTAAAATATCAAATAATATTATTTAGCTCATTCACGTAAGAGACTAGACGTATAAGATTTCATCGGATTCAGTGATTAGGAGTGACAGATTGTTTGGTAAACGTATAGCATGTTCTATATGTTATAGTTATTTGAATGACTCTTACCATAATATGTCACGTTAACATACCAGGCACGTTCTCAGTTGGTTATTTATGCGTCATATAGCGTACACTTATTCAGCCTGTTGTTCACTATTCTTTATTTCTTTTAAATTGCCTTTCAAATGTCTATTCTTGGTGTTGGGTTTTATCAAATAAATATCCCCAAAAAATGTGACTTATACTCCAGTGCGACTTATACTACGAAAAATATGGTATTATTATTACGTCAATATTTTTTGGCATCACAACAACTTCTTTAGTTTTTTTTTAAATTTATATTATGTTTATAAACTCAGGAAATATGTCCCTGGACACATGAGGACTTTGAATATGACCAATGTATGATCCTGTAACTACTTGGTATCGGATTGATACCCAATTTTGTGGTATCATCCAAAACTAATGTAAAGCATCCAAACAACAGAAGAATAGATGATTATTACATTTTAACATAAGTGTAGATAGAACATGTTAAAAGAGAAAGTAAGCAGATATTAACAGTAAATGAACATGTAGATTAATAATCAATTTTCTACCACTTGTCCTTAATAATGTAGACAAAATAATAGAATGATAAATGACACAATATGTTACTGCATACGTCAACGGCTAAATTAGGAGCCTTTGTTTGTTTACTTACTACTAAAAGACAAGTTGTCTTGTACGTTCACTATTTTACTTAAGGACAAATTTGCAATAAGAAACATATGTTTAATGTACCCTAAGATTTTTTTTGTTAAAATAAAGCCAATAATGCAATTTGTTGTGGTCCCCTTTATTTAGAAAATTATCGAAATAATTTTGGTACCGGTACCAGTACCAAAATATTGGTATCGGACAACACTACTAGCTTCAAAGATAAATGCCATGTCTGTAATTACACAGGTAAATGTTTGATAATGTACCATATTTGACTTTTAATGACTCCTGTTAGAATGAAATTAAACTTGATGGTGTTGATAAACATAATTCCGTGAACTAAAAGCTTATGCTAATTTTACAGTTTAGCTTTGACGTACTGTAATGCAATGCACACACACACACACACAAATACACACACAAAGTTTTCGAAAGTGTTTCCCAAGGAGTCTGGATAATGAAGGTGATGGAGAAAAAGAACACTCTCACTTTGGATTAGTTTACAGTCGCGCTCTCAAAGGTTTATGACTGCCGCTAATTACAAGGCTCATCGTGCATCCTATATGATAAGGTTCATTGAGCTTATGCGACAAATCCCTTATCGCAGAGCTGCCATCGCACATCTGATTACCAGTTGCTATTTGCTCCGCGTTCAAAACACTCCTCCGCGTTGCCTCAGGCAGTCGAGCCAATTCCAGGAAGAAAGTGTTAAGGGAAGATTGACAATAATCAGGAGAGTGATCCCAATAGCCAACCGTCAATCCATCTTGATAGTTCTTTTATTGTGTGGAGTTTGTTCTAGCTTTTTACCAGAGGTGGGTAGTAACGCACTACATTTACGACAATTTGCATTTAAGTAACTTTTTGGATAAATTGTACTTGTCAGAGTAGTTTTAATGTAACATATTTTTGTATTTTTGAGAAGAAGAAACGTTGCTTTTACTCCGTAACATTAAGTTTCATTCCGATTGTTACATTTATTTATATCACAATTGTTTATAATTATCTACAAAACCCAAAACCAGTGAAGTTGGCATGTTGTGTAAATCGTAAATAAAAACAGAATACAATGATTTGCTAATCCTTTTCAACCTATATTCAATTGAATAGACTGCAAAGACAAGATACTTAACGTTCGAACTGGAAAAAGTTGTTATTTTTTGCAAATATTAGCTCATTTGGAATTTGATGCCTGCAACATGTTTAAAAAAAATTGGCACAAGTGGTAAAAAAAAGACTGATAAAGTTGAGAAATGCTCACCAAACACTTATTTGGAACATCCCACGGGTGAACAGGCTAATTGGGAACAGGTGGGTGCCATGATTGGGTATAAAAGCAGCTTCCATGAAATGCTCAGTCATTCACAAACAAGGATGGGGCGAGGGTCACCACTCTGTGAACAAATGCGTGAGCAAATTGTTGAACAGTTTAAGAACAACATTTCTCAACCAGCTATTGCAAGGAATTTAGGGATTTCACCATCTACGGTCTGTAATATCATCAAAGGGTTCAGAGAACCTGGAGAAATCACTGCACGTAAGCGACTAAGCCTGTGACCTTGGATCCCTCAGGCGGTATTGCATCAAAAACCGACATCAGTGTGTAAAGGATACCACCACATGGGTTCAGGAACACTTCGAAAAACCACTGTCAGTAACTACAGTTGGTCGCTACATCTCTAAGTGCAAGTTAAAACTCTACTATGCAAAACCAAAGCCATTTATCAACAACGCCCAGAAACGCCGCCAGCTTCGCTGGGCCAGAGCTCATCTAAGATGGACTGATGCAAAGTGGAAAAGTGTTCTGTGGTCTGACGAGTCCACATTTCAAATAGTTTTTGGAAACTGTGGGCATCTCATCCTCCGGACCAAAGAGGAAAAGAACCATCCGGATTGTTATTGGCCCAAAGTTCAAAAGCCAGCATCTGTGATGGTATGGGGGTGTATTAGTGCCCAAGGCATGGGTAACTTACACATCTGTGAATGCACCAATAATGCTGAAAGGTACATACAGGTTTCGGAGCAACATATGTTGCCATCCAAGCAACGTTATCATGGACGCCCCTGCTTATTTCAGCAAGACAATGCCAAGCCACGTGTTACAACAGCGCGGCTTCATAGTAAAAGAGTGCGGGTACTAGACTGGCCTGCCTGTAGTCCAGACCTGTCTCCCATTGAAAATGTGTGGCGCATTATGAAGCCTAAAATACGACAACGGAGACCCCCGGACTGTTGAACAACTTAAGCTGTACATCAAGCAAGAATGGGAAAGAATTCCACCTTAAAAAGCTTCAAAAATTAGTCTCCTCAGTTCCCAAACGTTTACTGACTGTTGTTAAAAGGAAAGGCCGTGTAACTCAGTGGTAAAACATATTTCACAAGACTAATTTAGTACATAGAAAAGTGCTGACTGTGAAAATGGACATGACGTCGGACAAGGCAGCAAAAAAAATCTTCAATTATTCCTTTCAAACGATTAAAAAGAACATTGTGTCTGTAGAAAATGTCACATTTCAGCTTACAGGAATTCTACTTCCAACTAGAGAAAACATGTTGAAATAAATTGTAAATACAATTTTATGTTTTACACACACACACAAACACATACACACACACACACACAAACTAACTAACTACAATTGTAGTCCAAAAACCATTAAGAAATCACTACTAAATACATCAGAAGTTACTCACAAGTTACTCAATACTTGAGTACCATATTTTTCGGACTATAAGTCGCAGTTTTTTTCATAGTTTGGCCGGGCTCCAGTGCGACTTATATATGTTTTTTTCCTTCTTTATTATGCATTTTCGGCAGGTGCGACTTATACTCCGAAAAATACGGTAGTTTTTTCACAGAATACTTACTCGAGTACTTATTTTGATGACTACTTTTTACTTTTACTTGAGTCCTATTATTCCAAAGTTAACGGTACTCTTACTTGAGTACCATTTTTGGTTACTCTCCCCACCTCTGCTTTTTACAGTCCTGGTTTAACTGAGGATAAATCATTGATGAATAATCTATGGCAGGGGTCACCAACGCGGTGCCCGCGGGCACCAGGTAGCCCGTAAGGACCAGATGAGTAGCCCGCTGGCCTGTTCTAAAAATAGCTCAAATAGCAGCACTTACCAGTGAGCTGCCTCTATTTTTTAAAATTGTATTTATTTACTAGCAAGCTGGTCTCGCTTTGCTCGACATTTTTAATTCTAAGAGAGACAAAACTCAAATAGAATTTGAAAATCCAAGAAAATATTTTAAAGACTTGGTCTTCACTTGTTTAAATAAATTCATTATTTTTTTACTTTGCTTCTTATAACTTTCAGAAAGACAATTTTAGAGAAAAAATACAACCTTAAAAATGATTTTAGGATTTTTAAACACATATACCTTTTTACCTTTTAAATTCCTTCCTCTTCTTTCCTGACAATTTAAACCAATGTTCAAGTAAATTTATTTTTTATTGTAAAGAATAATAAATACATTTTAATTTAATTCTTCATTTTAGCTTCTGTTTTTTCGACGAAGAATATTTGTGAAATATTTCTTCAAACTTATTATGATTAAAATTAAAAAAAAAATTATTCTGGCAAATCTAGAAAATCTGTAGAATCAAATTTAAATCTTATTTCAAAGTCTTTTGAATTTCTTAGAAACATTTTTGTTCTGGAAAATCTAGAAGAAATAATGATTTGTCTTTGTTAGAAATATAGCTTGGTCCAATTTGTTATATATTCTAACAAAGTGCAGATTGGATTTTAACCTATTTAAAACATGTCATCAAAATTCTAAAATTAATCTTAATCAGGAAAAATTACTAATGATGTTCCATAAATTATTTTTTTAAATTTTTTAAAAAAGATTCGAATTAGCTAGTTTTTCTCTTCTTTTTTTCGGTTGAATTTTGAATTTTAAAGAGTCGAAATTGAAGATAGACTATGTTTCAAAATGTAATTGTCATTTTTTGGGGTTTTCTCCTCTTTTAAACCATTCAATTAAGTGTAAATATCATTAATTATTAATAATAACATAGAGTTAAAGGTAAATTGAGCAAATTGGCTATTTCTGGCAATTTATTTAAGTGTGTATCAAACTGGTAGCCCTTCGCATTAATCAGTACCCAAGAAGTAGCTCTTGCTTTCAAAAAGGTTGGTGACCCCTGATCTATGGCATACCTGGTCTCATGGCCATGTTATTTATATCCATGAATCATGCTTGAAATTAACTGTCCGTGTTTGTGAGGAGTTTGTTATATCAAAGGTTACAATTACGCCTTTCTTCAAAGACTTTATGGAACGAATAAGTGGGATTATTTAATGAGCTGTGTAGAATTCATTTGGTTTTACACTATTAAATTGGAACATTTTTCCATTTGCTTGGAGGGAACCAGGTAACAAATAGTGCCATAATTATCTCGGTGGGTAACAGGATTGGAGCTGGACGACAAATAGGAAGTCAAACAATGACATGGCTTCCCCTTCCTTTTGTGTGTATGCTCAGGTTATAGGCACATATGGACCGCCTCATTGGCTTTTACTACTTGTCGAAATTAAACGGCTATTTCTTTCATCAAATTTATTAACCATCTTTTATTGTGCTTACTGAGCTGTGTTAGCTTTTTCAGTCTGCCAGTTTCTCCCATCAAGAGTGCCAAATCCACCAGGCAAAAAATAAACAACATTATTAACTTCAAAGTTTATTATATTGTGGTATTTTTCACTAAGGATAAATATGTAGCCTTGATGCTGGCGTTTAGACAGTTTAAACGTGCTTTTAGTAAGTCCTGTATAGCCTGTGTTTGCTCATGCTGTATCTTGAGGAAAACATCAATAGAAGAGGACGCAAAAATGGAATGTTAGCAGCTTCCTTTCTTTTTCTCTCATTTTTGATCGCCAGGTCTGCTTTTCCTTCCCCCGGTTTTTGGCAGGTCCTGATTCAGTCTTTCCCACCCCTCAAGGCTGCTCCCGATATTCGGGATCACATTTGGCTTGAAATCTTTAAATTTGTTTCCATCCAAACTTCAACCAAATCCCTTTTTCTTCAAATTTAGAATCAATAAAGTTATCTGTCCGTCCCATTTTGCACCAGTCAAATTGACCGGAGAATTCCATACTTTCCTCACAATCCCATCATCTAGAAATGTATAGTAGGCTGACCCCTTCTTCACTTGTATTTCTACAACCTGCAACAATGCATCTGTCAGACAAATTTGATCGTTCCTTCAAATTCTGCGCAAATTCATTGTGATTTGGTTTGAAGATGTACCAACACACAAGGAGCCTGATCTACTAAGATCCGAATTACACACTAAACAGCGTGTGCAAACTATCAAATTGTGTGTACTAGGGTTGTATGGTTCACTGGTACTATTGAATTAAAAACGGTACTATACCGCTTCTGATAAATATACTCTTTTTTGCGGACATGAGGGGAGATCGGACGCATTTTGACCTAAAAACTAAATAAACTTAAAGCTCTGAACACTGAAGCACCAATCTGCAAGAGGTGCTTAACTTCCACCCTTGTTAGCCATTAGCACAATCCCATTCAAGAGCTGACAAACACTACAGGGAGACAGAACAGGATCGCTGACGGGTCTGCCAACTTCCGGCGCCCCTTACAAAAAAGGTGAGAAACCGGTAAATGCTGGGGAGGCGGCCCAGACTGAGGCCAAGGAAAGAAAAAACCTCATAGTCATAGCACACATAAGCACGTGTGCAAAAGGGAAACATCAAACATCAAAGAACACAAAGGACATTCAAAACATTTAAAAAGCAGATCTGATGCAACCAGCCATTTCTACATACAGCTACAAAAGTAAAACAACAACAAAAAACATATACACTGTGGTGTCTGCTGGGGTGGGGGGGAGCATGGCCAGAGACAGGAGCAGACCCAACAAAGCAACCAAGAGAGCCTGTTACGACCGGGTCGCATGGTGCTGCGAGGTTCGTTCTCCCGGGATGCAAACGGAGGACTCCGGACAGGACTTGCAGGTATGAACATGATTTAGTCTCATAAATCATAAAACGAAGACAGGAAAAAAACAAACGAAGCGTGCCTAACCCAAGGAAAGCTAGCGGAATAGCTCACAAGGAAAACACTAAGACGGGACTTAGCGTAAGACACGCACAGGGAACTACAAAACATTGAACGTAGCAGTTGCGTAAAGCAGACAAAGAAGCCAGACTGACTGACTGGCAAAGGCAGGATTAAATAATGTCTCTTGATTACAAACAGGTGCGCGTCTCGAACACAAGAGGCAGGTGAAAATAATACGTAGCCATGGTAACAAACTCAGAGGTGCACAAACAGGAACTTAAGGAGTCCAAAACTAACAGAAAACACAAGTGACTCGAAAAACTTAGACTATGATCCGGGCAGCGGATCATAACAGAGCCGATTCCACCCTCGGCCGCCCACCAACTCTCAGCCAGTGTCCAGTCCGCATGGATGAGCGAGGATGCGTCTAAGGCAGTGGTTCTTAACCTGGGTTCGATCGAACCCTAGGGGTTCGGCGGAGCCTCTGTCGCAGAGGTCAAGACACACCCGACTCATCGTGTAAATAAAAACTTCTCCCTATTGGCGTATTATGGATACCCCCAAAGAATGTTCCCTCTAAATTTTCCATCGGATTTTCAGGCGTGTAATTTGTTGTGAGTTCATGCACTGTGTTTGTTTTGTTCTTTGAACATGGTGATGTTCATGCACGGTTCATTTTGTGCACCAGTAAAAAACCATATAACTTTATCTTGAATTTGAAAAAAACCCAACATATGAAACTGGTGGGGTTCGTTACCTCCAACAAGGTTAAGAACCACTGGTCTAAGGAGACAGAGGTGTCCGATACACGCTCATTCAGCCAACATATGAAACTGGTGGGGTTCGTTACCTCCAACAAGGTTAAGAACCACTGGTCTAAGGAGACAGAGGTGTCCGATACACGCTCATTCAGCCAAGACACTGTGAAGCTTGTCCGTACCGACGCTCAGCGCTAGCTCCGTAGCCCCGTCTCTTCATCCGCATCTCTTCCAGTCTCTCCAAACGGACTCCGGTAGTGCAGAGACCCAGCAGCTGATCTCCATGGCCAAAAGGCTCCCGGGAGGTAGATCCAGAAGTTGTGGGGCGATATAGCTCGGTTGGTAGAGTGGCCGTGCCAGCAACTTGAGGGTTCCAGGTTCGATCCCCGCTTCTGCCAACCTAGTCACTGCTGTTGTGTCCTTAGGCAAGACACTTTACCCACCTTCTCCCAGTGCCACCCACACCGGTTTAAAAATGTAACTTAGATATTGGGTTTCACAATGTAAAGCGCTTTGAGTCACTAGAGAAAAGCGCTATATAAATGTATTTCACACACTTCACAAAAAAGCACAGCAGAAATCAGGAAAGTGCCACCCCTTATCACACAGTCCCAAAGGGTCCCGAACCAAAAGGGGAAAAAACCCATCAGGAACACAGAAGAATGATACAAGAGCACAGAGCTCTTTGGAAAAACATTTATGATATTGTCATTTCCTGAGGGACAAACAGGAGACTCTCTTTAGGGATTCTCACAGATTTGTCGCCAGCGGAGCGGAAACGAAGGCAGTACCAAAACCTGAGAATCCGACTGCCGCACAGGCAGTACAACCGCATACAAGAGAGTCCTCGAACCAGAGAACAGCATAAGTATTAATACTCTTATGTTCCCAGGAGCTCTATAGTCGGCCGGCCGAGAGTGCGTCTATTGATCCGAACTCGTGCAGCCAAAGCGGGTAATTGCCTTTTAACTGTAAGTCATAACCGAAGGACACTGTGGGGACCCGTCATAAATGCATTTTGAGGAAATAAGTGAAAGCGAGACAATGACAGTGGAGACATCCAGCTGGTTAGTAGCGTCTATGAGACTCAATGGCTGTGAGAGGCCACTTCTCTCCAAGTATTTCTTCGTTTTTGTTTTCATCCAAGTCAGCTTTATTAAAGGTTGTTACAGTGACCCCAATATGTTTTAAGGTGCATCGGATGTAGGAAGACCGGGAGATTCATAAGTGTAGGGACCATCCCCTGCCATGATGGACGGTGTAACCATAGCGGATGAAAGGGGGCTGGAAAGTCGAGTTTGACCTTGAAGTCGACCCCGACATTGTCTCATAAATCCAGCAACTTGTCGTCGTTAATGTCCGAGGCTAACTACTAGGGGTGGGTATCGTTTACATTTTAACTAGCGCTGTCAAATGATTACACTTTTTAATCAAAATTAATCACAGGGTTGCTGTGGATTAACGATAAAGTATCATTTATTTCTATTTATGTTAATCGTGTTTCATTTGGCATGGAAAGACACTCATGACAACAGAAGGGAATATACAGTATGTGCACTTGATAGTTAAATGGGACATTAAATAGATATTAAAATAATTAATAAATATTGATTTAATAATTGACAAATTAAATAAGTTAAATACAAAAATGTGTGATTAAACGGTTTCTCAATGTATTTATTATAATCAATTATTTATTTCATTATTTTACATTTCATGATTTATTTGATTATTTCATTGCTTATGTAATTATTTCATTAACCTTTGTGTCAGCGCAGGATTGATCCTAACTAGAGATGTCCGATAATGGCTTTTTTGCCGATATCCGATATTGTCCAACTCTTAATTACCGATACCGATATCAACCAATACCGATATATACAGTCGTGGAATTAAGACATTATTATGTCTAATTTTGCTGTGATGCCCCGCTGGATGCATTAAACAATGTAACAAGGTTTTCCAAAATAAATCAACTCAAGTTACGGAAAAAAATGCCAACATGGCACGGCCATATTTATTATTGAAGTCACAAAGTGAAATATTTTTTTTAACATGCCTCAAAACAGCAGCTTGGAATTTGGGATATGCTCTCCCTGAGAGAGCATTAGAAGGTTGAGGCGGGTAGCGGGGGGTGTATATTGTAGCGTCCCGGAAGAGTTAGTGCTGCAAGGGGTTCTGGGTATTTTTTCTGTTGTGTTTATGTTGTGTTACGGTGCGGATGTTCTCCCAAAATGTGTTTGTCATTCTTGTTTGGTGTGGGTTCACAGTGTGGCGCATATTTGTAACAGTGTTGACGTTGTTAATACGGCCACCCTCAGTGTGACCTGTATGGCTGTTGATCAAGTATGCGTTGCATTCACTTGTGGGTGTGTCTAAAGCCGTAGATATTATGTGACTGGGCCGGCACGCAAAGGCAGTGCCTTCAAGGTTTATTGGCGCTCTGTACTTCTCCCTACGTCCGTGTACACAGCGGCGTTTTATAAAGTCATACATTTTACTGTTTGAAACCGATACCGATAATTTCCGATATTACATTTTAAAGCATTTATCGGCCGATAATATCGGCAGTTCGATATTATCGGACATCCCTAATCCTAACACCTGATTGGTTCCCCGGCACTTACACTTGTGGACCAGAGAAGCGGAGGAGTACCGGTCGATATTTAGGTTTGAAAGTGCAAAAAATAACTCCACCAACATCAATAAATTATGCACTTTTTTTGAATTTTTCCCATCATTCACAATCCTTGTGTAAGACAAGAACACACATGTTTTTCTTTTTTTATGCATTCTAAATATTAAATAAATGCAATCAAAAGTCCGCTTACAATAGAGCCCACTGAAGTCACTCTATTCTGCCTAAAATTAAAAACAACAGCACTGGAAGGAGCATAATATGACATGAAGAGAATATGAATACTTTTAGATATTTACGGAAAGTAAATAACAAAATTATTTTATCTTTAATTATGATCATGATTTCTGGTTATGTTAGGCCAGCAGAGAAGGCCTTGCTGGCCCTGACGGCACACCACTGGTCTGTACCAATCCTTACACTACTAACTACAACAGATTGTTTTCAAGTATCAACTACCTCTAGCCCAGGGGTCACCAACCTTTTTGAAAGCAAGAGCTACTTCTTGGGTAGTGATTAATGCGAAGGGCTACCAGTTTGATACACACTCAAATAAATTGCCAGAAATAGCCAATTTGCTCAATTTACCTTTAACTCTATGTTATTATTAACAATTAATGATATTTACACTTAATTGAACGGTTTAAAAGAGGAGAAAACACGAAAAAAATGACAATTAAATTTTGAAACATAGTTTATCTTCAATTTCGACTCTTTAAAATTCAAAATTCAACCGAAAAAAAGAAGAGAAAAACTAGTTAATTCAAATCTTTTTGAAAAAAATTTAAAAAATAATTTATGGAACATCATTAGTCATTTTTCCTGATTAAAATTAATTTTAGAATTTTGATGACATGTTTTAAATAGGTTAAAATCCAATCTACACTTTGTTAGAATATATAACAAATTGGAAGAAGCTATATTTCTCACAAAGACAAATCATTATTTCTTCTAAATTTTCCAGAACAAAAATTTTAAAAGAAATTCAAAAGACTTTGAAATAAGATTTAAATTTGATTCTACAGATTTTCTAGATTTGCCAGAATAATGTTTTTGAATTTTAATCATAATAAGTTTGAAGAAATATTTCACAAATATTCTTCGTCGAAAAAACAGAAGCTAAAATGAAGAATTCAATTAAAATGCATTATTCATTACAATAAAATAAAAAAAAATACTTGAACATTGATTTAAATTGTCAGGAAAGAAGAGGAAGGAATTTAAAAGGTAAAACGGTATATGTGTTTAAAAATCCTAAAATATTTTTTAAGGTTGTATTTTTTTCTCTAAAATTGTCTTTCTGAAAGTTATAAGAAGCAAAGTAAAAAAATGCATGAATTTATTTAAACAATTGAAGACCAAGTCTTTAAATATTTTCTTGGATTTTCACATTCTATTTGAATTTTGTCTCTCTTAGAATTAAAAATGTCGAGCAAAGCGAGACCAGCTTGCTAGTAAATAAATACAATTTAAAAAATAGAGGCAGCTCACTGGTAAGTGCTGCTATTTGAGCTATTTTTAGAACAGGCCGGCGGGCTACTCATCTGGTCCTTACGGGCTACCTGGTGCCCGCGGGCACCGCGTTGGTGACCCCTGCTCTAGCCAGTAGTTTTTATTAAAGAAAAATAAATCAGCATGTTGCGACGGCATTGTGCAGCATGCAACTTGTGAAGCACCGTGACAAACATACTTACAGTAATGCAGACGATATGGCCCTAAACCATAAAATCACTTTAGCCCTCTAATACGACGCAGGAACATATTCAGTAAAGATGAGCAACAACGTTCTTACTTTCTATCTGACTGCACCATGCATGCATACAATCATGCTCTGATCAAAGGGACCACAAGGGACCATTTATGCTTTAATGCAATGTAAATTCTCAGTCAGCGTCAGCCTTCCTACAACGTACACAACGGCCTATTTACAGATGCCTGCTATTCATATTGTTGAGAGTTCAGACACAAAAACAGATGTCTCCATTTTTTGTCTTTTGAGTAAATCAATGGTTTTTTTTTTTAAAATAGACTAATCCTATATGGTGCCAACCTGGCCCTAGAATAATTGAAAACAGATTTTTTATTTTTTATTTTTTTCCCCGAAAGGAATGTTTATTTTAATCACTGTAATGAATTAATTTGATCCAAACAAACACCTTTTTTTGGGTGATCCCTGGACAGGCAGGCCCTGCACTGCAAAAAGTCAGTGTTCAAAAAGAAGAAAAAAAAAAAAAAAAAAATTAGGGGTATTTTTTTTTAACTAAGCAAAATTATCTGCCAATAGAACAAGAACATTTGGCTTGTCAAAACGTTCCAAAACAAGTAAAATTAGCTAACCTCAATGAACCCACTAAATACCTTAAAATAAGTATATTCTCACTAATAACAAGTGCACTTTTCTTGGTAGAGACCTTTTTGGTCAATATGTTGAAAAATATTCTTAAATTAAGTAAATTCTAGTGCCATTATCTTGACATAATGATACGCGCTCAGCATCATCATTTTTTTTTTCATGCTTGAAGTAAGAAATTATTACTTTAAAAAATTAGTTTTATACTTGTGAGTGTTGATGACACAGCTTTGCATCAGTTGACATTCTAGTTTCAAGCATGTTTTACTCAATATAGGTCATAAAATCTCAGCAACAAGCTGTAATATCTTACTGAGATCATTCAGGACCAAAAACCTTAAAACAAGTAAAACACTCTAACATAAAATCTGCTTAGTGAGAAGAATTATCTTATCAGACAGAAAATAAGCAAATATCACCCTTATTTGAGATATTTCATCTTACTTAGATTTCAGTTTTTGCAATGTGGGTTTACAGCGGCATCACAAGACAACAACATCAGAGTAAACACACAATACAATTTGTCGTTGGAGAGAGTAGTGGCTACACACATATCCTGTACATTATGTACACAATAGACAGCATTTTTCCCACCGCACCTTATTGACCTTTCCTGCTCTCACGCACCGCTCAGATTTATCAGGATAGAGTCTATTTTTGTGCCCAGTCGGCGCCAGCACCACACACTCACTACCGTATTTTCCGGACCATAAGGCGCACCGGATTATAAGGCGCACTGCCGATGAATTGTCTATTTTTAAAAAAAATCTTTTTTCATATATAAGGCGCACCGGATTATAGGGCGCATTAAAGGAGTCATATTAATATTTTTTTATTTTTTTTCTAAATTCAAAGCACTTCCTTGTGGTCTACATCAGTGGTCCCCAACCACCGGGCCGCGGCCCGGTTCTGGTCCATGGACCGCACAAGAAATAAAAAAAAATAAAAAAATAAAAATAAACATTTTAAAAATTAAATCAACATAAAAAACACAATATATACATTATATATCAATATAAACCAATACAGTCTGCAGGGATACAGTCTGTAAGCACAATGATTGCATTTCTTTATGACAAAAAAAAAAAAAAAAAAAATTTTTTTTTTTTACTACCCCTCCCCCCCGGTCAGTGGGACAAATTTTCAAGCATTGATCGGTCCGCAAGTACAAAAAGGTTGGGGACGACTGGTCTACATAACATGTAATGGTAGTTATTTGGTCAAAATGTTGCATAGATTATGTTTTACAGATCATCTTCAAGCCGCTTTCTGACAGTCGCTTCAGGATGCGCCGTTTTGTGGGCGGTCTTATTTACGTGGCTCACCTTCAGCAGCGTCTTCTCCCCGTCATCTTTGTTGTAGCGGTGTAGCGTGCAACGACGGGAGTGGAAAAAGTGTCAAAAGATGGAGCTAACTGTTTTAATGACTTTACTTCAATCAATAACGGAGCAGCATCTCCTCATCCGGAAACAACAACATGGTGAAAAACCGTCCGTCCGTAACTCTAATTACTAAAGTTCCTTGGGTGAATAATGTCAACTCACTACACCGGTATGTTTTAGCGCTTTCATGGCGAGCTTACTGACAGATATAAGTAAGAACTTTACACTACTTTATATTAGAAATGGCGACAGCGGAGGATGAATGTCCCATAACAAGAAGATAGAGAAAAAGAAGAAGCTTATCGACTGCGGTGTCGGCACAGACGCACGCACTTTTTTAGGATTTATGCAGATCCCAAATACAGATCAGCAGGTACCAGAAGGTAAAGAAAAGTTGCTTTTGCATAATATTGCGAAACAGCCAGATATGTCTTACCTTATACACACACCATAATAATACTTATATGTTTAATGTGCCTACAATCCGTCAAGCGGTGCGGCTTCATAGCTTACCAAAGTTGTACTAAAACATTTTGATTGATTTTTGAGCGCTGTGTGTAATGTTCTATATTTTCAATGGAACATTTAAAATGTTGGTGTTGTTTTACTTGAGACCCATCATAGTGCAGCCTACACTTAGCTCTTATGTTTGACTGCCATCTACTGGTCACACTTATCATTACACCATGTACCAAATAAAATAGCTTCGAGGTGGGCAAGCTTAACCAAACATATTCCTTACATTAGGCGCACCGGGTTATAAGGCGCAATGTCGAGTTTTGAGAAAAAACTAATATTTTAAGTACGCCTTATAGTCCAGAAAATACGGTACTCATTATTGATGTTTCAATTTAGTACAATCATGGCAAAACAGACACTAAGCGAGTGTACATAAGCGCTGATGTTGGATGCCGTCATCAAATTTCGATGCACTGATTGGTCTGATGGATTTGTCTGGTTGCGCCGCGAAGACAGCAGGGCGCTTGTCGGATATTTAAAAAAATATATATATGTATATATATATATTTTTTTTTTTTTTACATAAATAAATACAATCATGTGTGCTTACGGACTGTATACCTGCAGGCTGTATTGATCTATATTGATATAGAATGTATATATTGTGTTTTTTATGATGATTTCATAATTATTATTATTATTATTATTATTATTATTATTTATTTTTTTTTAATTCGTGTGCGGCCCGGTACCAATCGGTCCGCGGACCGGTACCGGGCCGCGGCCCGGTGGTTGGGGACCACTGCTTTAGAGGTTAAGTATCCTTATCAAGTACCATTATCACCGGAGGACGAGGCTAAACATTTTGCAAACTGAGAGTAAGTCAGGAGGCATGGAAATAGCTAAGCCAGCTGCTAAACTAGCTTGAAACAACACCAAGAAATAAGTACTTAGTAATATTTAAAATGTGTAAATAGAAACCGCATTGCAGTAGAAAGCAACTATAACTAGTACAATCTTAGACCAACTAGCTTAACATTTGAAATATATTCGTCAAAGTAAGCAAAACATTTTGTAATCAAAACAAGAACATTCGATATACCGAAATGTTTGAAGCCCAAAAGGTAGGCAAGCTGTTTCTAATTGTTGTTACTTTACTTATTTTGTTTATTGTAAAAAGTACCACACATGTTGTATTTTTTCTACCCAAGATTAGAAAAATATATTTTGATTGAAAATGTTTAAATATTGCTGAAATTTAAATTTTTCCCTGCCTCTGTCGCTAAAGTGCTAAATCTTGTGGGGTTCAATTGGCTCTGTGTGTCTCCGGCTATGTTTACACTGCAGGGTATGGTGCCTAACTTGGATCTTGTGTTTAGAGATGTCCGATAATGGCTTTTTTGCCGATATCCAATATTCCGATATTGTCCAACTCTTAATTACATATTCCGATATCAACCGATACCGATATATACAGTCGTGGAATTAACACAATTTTGTTGGGGGGGGGGCGGAGTTTGGTGGTAACGGGGGTGTACGTATATTGTAGCGTCCCGGAAGAGTTAGTGCTGCAAGGGGTTCTGGGTATTTGTCCTGTTGTGTTTATGTTGTGTTACGGTGCGGATGTTCTCCCGATATGTGTTTGTCATTCATGTTTGGTGTGGGTTCACAGTGTGGCGCATATTTGTAACAGTGTTAAAGTTGTTTATACGTTTACCCTCAGTGTGACCTGTATGGCTGTTGATCACGTGTGCCTTGCATTCACTTAAGTGTGTGTAAAAACCGCATATATTATGTGACTGCGACGGCACGCTGTTTGTATGGAGGAAAAGCGGACGTGACGACAGGTTGTAGAGGACGCTAAAGGCAGTGCCTTTAAGGCACGCCCCAATAATGTAGGCCGGGGTGTAAATCGGGAGAATGGTTGCCGCGGGAGATTTTCGGGAGGGGCACTGAAATTCGGGAGGTTGAAACCGATACCGATAATTGTCGATATTACATTTTAAAGCATTTATCGGCCTACTTGTGTTAAATGTGATCTTTTTTATGAAAAGTAGTCGGTAAAACTACAAAAAAATGTGATTTCCAATGTGAATGAAATGGGTACTTAAAGTAACCCACATAGCCACATGACTTCACCCACACTGCATCATCCGCCGTTTTGTGCACATGGAAGTAAACATGGCTCCAATTCCGGTAGGTGTCAGTCCTGGCATGTTTGCGGCAATTTTTCAAGGAGTCGACATTTTCTTAACTGAATTATTTGGCGTAGGATGATAAGAAGAAAGAGGGCAATCATTTTGGCGCTCAATTTTTCGGAACATTTTGCTTCGACATCTGTTATGAGAAGAGTGTGGGCGCGCAGTCAGAGTAAGGGATGGTGGAACATTGACTTGAGTTCAAAAACATTTTCTTTTCGTCTGTTTTTTTTTTCATTTTTTGCAACGTCTATTTTGGCGAATTATTATGACGTTTTTCGTGACGTATGGGGCGGATGACTGAGACCTGATCGTTCAGAGTGCATATCTGATTTATATCCACATTAGGAAAATGGCCTGGGTCAAACTTAAAAAAAAAAAAAAGACCATTCCTCATCATTTTCTTTTTATTCCTTTCATGAAAATGCATATATACAAGCCATACACAGTTGAAACTTTCATTGTTTTTTTTGTTTCTTATACATTTCCATGATCAGAAAGGAGCAGATGGAAGAATACTATTCTTATATTTATCTGCCCCCTTTTTAACACAAATTATTTTAGATGACTTTATCACTGTTCCCTCCACCAACACCCCAACTCCAACATACTTTTAATTTTCATTTAAGCATTTTCAAAATGACACGTCCAATCAAAATCAAAAATCAGTTTGATATAATTCCAGTTGTCTCTTTTTGTAACTCTTTTTACATTCAAAGATATTCTTGCAACTTTTTAAGTCTTTGTCTAGAGAATTCCATGCTTTCACACCAGCAACAGACAAGCACATTTGCCTCAAATTTGTTCGCACTCTTGGATGTTTAAAATCGTACGGTCTTCTGTGGTGCTCATCTTCAGACGTGAACACAAATAACTTTTGTAAGTCCTTCGGAAAAACTTTATTTCTAGCTTTGAACGTCACTAATAGAGTATGCGAGTCTACAATGTCTTTTAGTTTGAATAATCCTGACCTAATGAAGAGTGGATTTGTGTGGTCTCTACTGTATATCCTACTGTAAAAATGATACGAATTGCTCTTTTCTGTGAAAGAAATAGAGGCATTATGTTGCTGTGATATGTATTTCCCCATATTTCTGCACAATAATTGAAATAAGGTAGAATTATTGAGCAATATAACATTCTCATTGTATTATACGGGAAACTGTATTTAACCTTGTTCAAAATAAAAAAGCTTTTAGACCAAAAATCAGATACAGAGTTCTCTCTGGCTCTCACCGAAGGCAGACTTTCTCTTCCCTCTCTCTTATCGCTAAAGCAGGGGTGTCAAACGTACGGCCCGAGGGCCGGATCAGGCCCGCGAACAGGTTTTATCCGGCCCGCGGGATGAGTTTGCTAAGTATAACAATTAACCTGAAATATTTGAATGAAATAAACCGCTGTTCGAAATGTGTCCACTGGATGTCGCAATGGACATTCTTTCAATCAATCAATCAATGTTTATTTATATAGCCCTAAATCACAAAAGTCTCAAAGGGCTGCACAAGACACAACGACATCCTCGGCACAGAGCCCACATAAGGGACGTCGATGTGAATGACTATGAGAAACCTTGGAGAGGACCGCATATGTGGGTAACCCCCCAACTAAGTACAGTCCATAGTGGATCCACATAACAGTGAATCTTTGTAGATGATGCTACATATACTACCGTTCAAAAGTTTGGGGGTCACATTGAAATGTCCTTATTGTTGAAGGAAAAGCACTGTACTTTTCAATGAAGATAACTTTAAACTAGTCTTAACTTTAAAGAGATACACTCTATACATTGCTAATGTGGTAAATGACTATTCTAGCTGCAAATGTCTGGTTTTTGGTGCAATATCTACATAGGTGTATAGAGGCCCATTTCCAGCAACTATCACTCCAGTGTTCTAATGGTACAATGTGTTTGCTCATTGGCTCAGAAGGCTAATTGATGATTGGAAAGCCCTTGTGCAATCATGTTCACACATCTGAAAACAGTTCAGCTCGTTACAGAAGCTACAAAACTGACCTTCCTTTGAGCAGATTGAGTTTCTGGAGCATCACATTTGTGGGGTCAATTAAACGCTCAAAATGGCCAAAAAAAGAGAACTTTCATCTGAAACTCGGCGGTCTATTCTTGTTCTTAGAAATGAAGGCTATTCCACAAAATTGTTTGAACGGTAGTGTATGTACAAAATAAACCACATGATGTTAGTACATCAGTCGAGGTAAATGATCAAACTACATAACATGCTGTAATTTGGTTTTCATATAATTTTTGTTATCTTGATAGATTGAAAATGAACACCAATGAGTTGACTGATGAACATTATCGCATAATTTATTCAGAAAATATAAATAACGACAAATAAAGATAGAATACTATTAACCGCAACATGTAAGTGTAAAAAAAACCAACAACAATATGATTTGTACATTTTCAGAATGTGCTTGTTCTATTTTTAAACAAAGAAAACAATCTGAGGCTGTCTTTATTTTGAAGTTATCGTGCCGTGATTTTACATGTCTGGCCCACTTGGGAGTAGGTTTTTCTCCATGTGGCCCCCGACCTAAAATGAGTTTGACACCCCTGATCTAAAGCTTTTGCTTCTTTGTCTTGTCTTGTCCTGAACTTTCGTGGAGTTGCACTGCTGTCCAAATTCGGAAGATGCTGGCAGCCGTTCAAGGCACCCCAAAGCTGCCACAAATAATTGATGGGAGGGGCGGAGGTGTGGGCACTCAGACTGTAGCAATTTCTAGGCAAACTGGATACTATCTCGGAGAAGCTGTCTGCTCTGCAAGGTGAAGCTATGATCAATTGCAAGACCAGAAATAGTCAATTAGAGTGAAATGTTTCGTTTTTGCTCGCTCAAACACAAAAACGTTCATCTTGATTTCACCTTCTTGCGGGAACAGCTTGGCAAGGTCATTGCTACGAGACGAGACCCCCGGGAGTACAGCGCAGCAAAGAAGCTCCAAATTCCTTCCCCGTCTTTCATGGACATACGCCTGTTTGTTGACTATTGTTGGACTGACTGGCTGTGGTATCGCTAAAAAAACACTTTGCGAGAGGACCAAGGTCAAAAGATAAGCGACTCTTCAGGCTTACCTACGCACTACACACACCACACACACACACACACACACACGTACCCCACCCACAGCCAGCATGGTCTGTTGACTGCGATTTGCGGCAAATCTCCAACCCCCCCCCCCCACCCCGTGCAATGTCTCGAGTTTGCATGTCGTAATAAAGTATGTGTTTTTTATGTGCTTATGTTGCTTGAGTTTTTTTTCTCGGTCTCAAACTGAGCCTCTCACTAGAGGAGCTTGGTTTGGGAATTGCTTTTTTTGCCTCCATCCTCCCTTCACGTTTAACTTTCCTCCGTGCCTTTTTTTTAAGGAGCGCCGACCCATTAGTCTTCTTTCAAACCCTGTATGCTGTTCATCTGTTCTGGGATTAGTAGTCATTGTTATCCATATCACAGAAGAAAAACATTATAGATGTACGATAATGGCTTTTTTACCGATATTCCGATATTGTCCAACTCTTAAATACCGATTCCGATATCAACCGATACCGATATGTACAGTCGTGGAATTAACACATTATCATGCCTAATTTTGTTGTGATGCCCCCTGCTGGATGCATTAAACAATGTAACAAGTTTTCCAAAATAAATCAACTCAAGTTATGGAAAAAAAAAATGCCAACATGGCACTGCCATATTTATTATTGAAGTCACAAAGTGCATTATTTTTTTTAACATGCCTCAAAACAGCAGCTTGGAACTTGGGACATGCTCTCCCTGAGAGAGCATGAGGAGGTTGAGGTGGGAGGGGGGGGTAGCGTCTCGGAAGAGTTAGTGCTGCAAGGGGTTCTGGGTATTTGTTCTGTTGTGTTTATGTTGTGTTACGGTGCGGATGTTCTCCCGAAATGTGCTTGTCATTCTTGTTTGGTGTGGGTTCACAGTGTGGCGCATATTTGTAACAGTGTTATAGTTGTTTCTACCTCCACCCTCAGTGTGACCTGTATGGCTGTTGACCAAGTATGCCTTGCATTCACTTGTGTGTGTGAAAAGACGTAGATATTATGTGATTGAGCCGGCACGCAAAGGCAGTGCCTTTAAGGTTTATTGGCGCTCTGTACTTCTCCCTACGTCCGTGTAAAAAGTCATACATTTTACTTTTTGAAACCGATACCGACAATTTCCGATATTACATTTTAAAGCATTTATCGGCCGATAATATGGGCATCCTGATATTATCGGACATCTCTAAAAAACATACAACGATGTAACCCAAATTAAATGGTTCCACAGACCGGATTAAAATCTGGGTTAGGGTTGTACTGGAAAAGTAACTCATTCTGTTGACAATAAAGTTTCATTCCATTACAGGACTGAGCTGTCAATTCCAAAAAAAGGGCCACGTCATGTCAGTGAAGATAATAATCCCTGGAAAGTGCCGTTTTACTAACTCGCGGTATGTTCCTAAATCACTCAAAAGATAAGGAAATTTAATTGACTCTGTGACTTTGGCTCAGAAGTTGCATTGCCCTTTTATAGAAGGCGGGTTATTAGATAGAGGCGGGCGAAGGGAATCATTAAAAAATGACTTAGCCCTTAGCAACTGTCGAAGAGATAAATGCTCCTCGTTGGCAGGGATGTGACAAGCGAGAGTGTGTTTGAGGCGGAATTGCTAATGTGTGTTTGCGCGATGTTTGGTGAAGTTTCTGAAGACAAGGACTAGAAGACCCCGCATACTGCATGAATTTAGCAATGATATTAGCCCAGGGTGCTACACTTATTAACCAGGAGACAATAGTTTGAGTTTGAGTTTGAGTTTGAGTTTATTTGGAACATGCAAGCATACAACATGATACATCACAATTTCCAGTTTCTTTTCAACATGTTCGAAAAGGAGTAGGAAGAAGCAGAGCTTATTTAATCCTACCCCTTTTCTTTACATAACAGTTGCAAAACTTTTTGTTCACTCCCTGTTCACAATTTTTTCACAATAAACTCCATAAGTAATTACAATAAAAAATAAATAAATAAATAATAGTAAGAATTTAATAATAATAATTGGTGAAGTAAGTCATATTTCATATGATGAGATAAGTAAGATTACTTCAAGAATGAATGAATGGATGGATGAAATAAATTGAGAATGTTTGTCATGGTTCTTCTTCTTTGTACTTTGTAAACACTTTAAGTTTGAAGAGTTTCTTGAAGTGTATCATATTAGTACATTGTTTGATTGCTTTGCTTAATCCATTCCATAATTTAATTCCACATATTGATATACTGAAGGTCTTAAGTGTTGTACGTGCAAACAAATGTTTTAAATTACGTTTTTCTCTAAGATTATATTTCTCCTCTTTTTTTGAGAAGAATTGTTGTATATTCTTGGGTAGCAGGTTATAGTTTGCTTTGTGCATAATTTTAGCTGTTTGCAAATTCACTATGTCGTGGAATTTCAGTATTTTTGATTCAATAAATAAAGGGTTTGTATGTTCTCTATATCCAACATTATGTATTATTCTAACTGATCTTTTTTGTAACACCGTTAATGAATGAAGTGTACTTTTGTAATTATTTCCCCATATTTCTACACAGTAGCTCAGATATGGTAACACTAGTGAGCAGTAGAGAATATGAAGGGATTTTTGGTCTAGAACATGTTTTGCTTTATTCATTATTGACGTGTTTCTTGCAACTTTATGTTGTATATTTTTTACGTGAGATTTCCAGTTCAATTTATCATCAATCATTATACCTAGAAATTTGGTTTCGTTTACTCTTTCATAGTGTCAGAGGTCTAAAAATATGTAGCAATTTCTGCTTTTATATTGACTTTAAATTGTACATTTCCACTCAGGAGATTGCATACACCAGGAATAGTAATGGGTGTCAGATAAATGTTTAGCCTTTGATTATACGACATACAGTAAAGGGTCAGAATCATACAAACAGACTGAAATAAATACAGTCACCTACTGTACATTGTATAATAGCTGGAGCTTAAGGTTCCTGAGTGACTTAACATGACGAGATCGAAACATATTAACTTAGATGTGCTCATAATTGATTGATTTTGTCTCTTTGGCACCATGAAATGATTTTTGACGGCACTCGCCGATGCTGCAAATGTGGGTATCAATTTGAGAACATGTTGGCACTTGATGCTTTTCAAGGTCATTGAACAATTTTGTGATTTACAGTAGCCTTTAATTTGTTGATTGTGATTATGAGTAGAGATGTCCGATAATAGATGACTCTCCCCTCTCCCACACACAACACAGGAGTTGACGACTGCAGCATGAGAGGTTTACTGGCGACGCTTGATGACCTCATCAAAGCGCCGCGAGCGGAGCATAACAACAACAAGAGTGTGTTGTTGCCGGTGCTGTAGCCGTGGCTAACAAGCGAGCTCGCTCGGTGACTGACTAACAACACCATGTCTATGGCTTGGGATTATTTTAAAGTGTGTTTGACGGATAAAAAACTGGCAATTTGCAATGACTGCAAAAAGTTGGTTATGCGAGGAGGAACCAAGACGTCTTCCTTTAATACGAGCAATTTGATCTCCCACCTCTTCAAGAATCATAAGGAGATACACGATGAATACAAGCGGAAGATGGATGAAAAGCAAACACCGAAAAAAAGTAGTACCACACAGTTGTCGCTTAAAAGACTCCGCGGAGAAAAAACAAAAATACAACAAAAACCACCTCAGGGCGAAAGCTCACGTTGTGGTCAGGGACAACGCACGCAATATGGCAAAAACTACGGTGGAGTTTGGTGTGGCTAATCTGACCTGCATGGCGCACACTTTGCTGCTTGCAGTGAACAGAGCTGCCCTGTCTCAACGCAGAATTTCAGAAGCTCTGGCTGACTGGTAAGCCACTTCAAGCACTCACCACTAGCTTGCAGAACATCTGTGTTACTCGTACAAATACGTTAGAGCAGGATAGATTGAGCCCAGTTTATAATTTCCTGTTATACACTATGCCAGGCAGTCTTGCACTAAAGGAGGACTATGTTATTGTTTACTTTATTACTCTAGTATACTCTGGACTGAAGCTGTGTGCCTTCATTGTTTTTGTAGCTGTAGTTTTTGAGGCATGTTTAAAAAAAATAAAAAATGATGCCCTTTGTGAAAGTCAAAGTATAGTATTTCCCATAGTTGTAGTGGGTATCAGGATTATCTCAGGGAGAGCATGTCCCAAATTCCGAGCTGCTGTTTTGAGGCATGTTAACAAAAAATAATGCACTTTGTGACTTCGATAATAAATATGGCACTTTTTTCCATAACTTGAGTTGAAGTTGTTCTCTTATTTTGAAAAACCCTGTTACATTGTTTACTGCATCCAGCGGGACATCACAACAAAATCAGGCATAATAATGTGTTAATTCCACGACCGTATATATCGGTATCGGTTGATAAGAGTTGGACAATATCAGAATATCGGCAAAAAAGCCATTATCGGACATCTCTAATTATGAGTAAACTGTGAGACAAAGATTTTTAGGTAAACAAAGCAAATGGTATTTGTAAACAATTAATGTTTGAATTATTGCTTTTTCATCAAATTAATCACGCTGTATAATTGAGATTATTTACAACATATTACTTGCTAATTTAAATTAACTTTAAAAATACCTAAATGCAATTTTATGTCATTCACACATTTTTCTTTTCTACTTGAATGCTTGCTTTGGGAGTCACAATTACACATCTACAGTATAGTCCTTGTTACACACATGCAGTTGTTACATGAATTGCAAGCGGGTACGTGTCAAGTCATATAAGTACTCGGTGATTGTTATTGATGAGAACTTGTCTTTTAAATCTCACATTGAAAAATGTGTGGCTAAATTTAAGATTTCTATTTTTTTTTTTCTCTTTAGAAACAAGTCCTGTTTTTCCCTACAAGTTAGGAAACGCTTGATTCTGACCACTTTTATGACTCTGCTAGATTATGGAGACTTGCATTTTATGAATGACACTTATTTGAAACAAATGGATACTGTATATGACTGTGCGATTGCGTTTTATTACTGGTTTTATTACTGATTGTGGCAACCATGTCCACCATTGCACTTTATATGCAAAGGTAAACTGTCCATCCTCTTCAGTACGTTTCCCGATGGTTGTGTTTTACTAATACATCACTTCTTGGTCTGGTTCCCCCTTATTTTTGTCCTTTTATGTCTAGAGCAGTGGTTCTTAACCTTGTTGGAGATACAGAACCCCACCAGTTTCATATGCGCATTCACCACACCCTTTAGTGAAAAATAAAATGTTTTTTTTTTCAAATTCAAGACAAAGTTATGTTTTTGTACTGGTGCACAAAATTAACCGTGCTTCAACATCACCTTGTTCAAAGAACAAAACCAACACAGTTCATGAACTCACAACAAATTACACACATGCAAATCAGTCTGACTTCTGCTGTTGCCGTATCCATAAAGCCAACGTTTTTATTTACACGATGAGTCGGGTGTGTCTTGAACTCCGCGGCGGAGGCTCCGTCGAGCCCCTGAGGCTGACTCACCGAACCCCTAGGGTCAGGCACGTGCACACATAGGGCCCTATGGGTGCTTGAGCCCCTGCCCTTTTTTGCCTCGTCTTAAAAAGTGCCCTCTGCCTGTGTGTGTGTTTGTTTTTGTTTTTTTTCTTTAAACAACATTAATAAATTCCTGTCAGGGATGTAAAAAAACAAAAAAAAAACAACAAAAAAAACCTCCACGTTTTCTTGTAATACGGGGTTGTTTGAGCCTGCCGCTTCCGCCAGAGAGAGAGAGAGAGGGCGAGTGAGTGAGTAAGTGAGAGGAGAGAGACCCAACTGCGCTCTTGAGCCGGAGACTTGACAGTGGAGCAACTTGAACCTGTGAGTTATGTTATGGTCTAGTCGCCGTCCACTTATTCAGCATCTAATATGGGTAATATTTCAGAAAAACGCTGTAGTATTCTATTATTCAATGTGTCAGCTTCTGTTTTTGTTTTTGTCCTGTTCCGTCGGAGCACGGCGCATCAATTGAGCACGGCACATCAATTCCGCACAGAGCAGAGCGGATCGTGCGGGACAGGAAGTAGTGTACAAAATAAAACACCGAGTTAATTTTCAAAATAAAATGCACTGTGTTTACGGCGGATCACATTTCTTTAACAATAGAGGTTTAGATATAAAGTTTATTGTGACTTTGCTATTACTGTGTGGGTTAACAAAATAATAATAATAATAATAATGATAATAATAACAATAATAAGAATAATAATAATGATAATAATAATAATAATAAGTATTATTATTATTATTATTATTAATAATAATAATAATAATAAATTCAGCATTCTGGGGATATAAGATGTAGGTTATCTGTTAGGAATATTACCATCTGTATTTAAACTTGATTCATAATGATTATGCCTGCAGCACAATGCCAAAAAAAGAAAGGATACAGAAAAGGAAGGAGAAGGAGCGCCAGGAAGCAGCTAAGGGTAGCAGAACTCTTAATGCATGGCTAAAATTGATGATTTCACAGCATTTCATGGAAGCCCTGAATTTACATTGAGGAGCATATTTGGGTATGGGTGGCCTCCATCCTACAGCCCTCTACTGGCCCCTGGTCCATATTTTTGGCCCTGTATTGCGTTTCAGTTGTTTAGTCTGAGCATTAAGTGAGAAAGACCATAAGTTACAACTTGATGGTGTTTTCATCAAGTTAAGGGAAGAAGGACAGATTTTCACATTGAAGTTTTTTCCATTTGGGTATTGATTTTTGTATTTTTTTTTCAAAGTTCATGTTGCACTGTTCAATGATCAATATTAAAGTGCTTATCTTTAACAATAAATAGCCTAGTAATAAACCAGTGTTTTGTTGCTTTTCATGTCTTCCAAGCCTATGATAATGTGAATTAACTCATTATGACAATAATTTGTTGACACAAAAGAAATGGCAATCACTTTTAACTACAAAGGACACACAGCTAAGTAGTTAGCTTCCTATGAGCAAATTTAATTTTACATTAATTTCCATATTGTGTAAAGGACCAAAAAAAAATGTCCTGCCCTTTTCTGACTTTGAGCCCCTGCCCCTCTATAATCATGTGCACGTCCCTGCCTAGGGTTCGATCGAACCCAGGTTAAGAACCACTGGTCTACAGACTACAGTCGCTACAGCTTACTTAGAATGTTGGTTCCTCGGGCCAACACAAATCTTGGAAAATTTAACTTTCAGATATGCTGCTCCATGGTCATGGAATAACTTACAAAATGATCTGAGGTTACCTCAGCTGATCACTTTGGGGGAATTCTGGCACGGCCGCTCTACCAACCGAGCTATACCGCGAGGCACGACTGTACATATTATAATTTGCCAATATTCGACTGAGCGGGGTTGTGATTGGACGACAGGCAGCGTGATTGACGCATGATCTGCGACTGTTGTTTTATCTGATCTGGGATCTGTGCAAGAGTTAATACACGGGACAATTGAGGTCATGTATGATCTTCATGTAGACGGGATGTGCAGCTAATACGGGACGTTTGGCGACCCTCGTCTGTGGACTTGAGGCAAACTAATGAACCTCGACTGTGCAGACGGCAGAACTCCAGGAGGAGGCACAGGCTTGGAAAAAAAGATCAAGTTGCCAAGGCAGACACAATTTCCTTTAGGAATCCTTCACGCAGCAACAAGACACAGGGGAGCCATGTGGCAACAGCAAAGGTCTCCGACAGGCAACGATTGCGCTGGCAGATATAACGTGTCTAAAAAAGCAGACATGAAGTAATTGGGAAGGAAAGCAGCAGACATGTAGCAGGCACACAAAACATCAACACCAGCACCTTGTCTTTGGAATTACCGTAATTTCCGGACTATAAGCCGCTACTTTTTTTCCTTGTTCTGATCCCTGCGGCTTATACTAGGGTGCGGCTTATTTACGGCCTGTTCTTCTCAGACACCGACGAAGAGGATTTTGGTGGTTTTAGTACGCAGGAGGAAGACGATGACACAATGATTAAAGACTGACTTTTCATATACCGGTAGGCTGGTTAATTTGATAGCGTACAGGCGAGCACTTTGTGTTACTTTGCACCGTTGTATTATTTGTACTCTGCACGAATGCTTTTCGCCATGTCAAAGATGTGAAAGTTTGATTGAATGATTGAAAGATTTATTGTTAATAAATGGGGCGCTTTGCGTTCCCAAACAGTCATCTCTGTCCCGACAATCCCCTCCGTGGTAGCAGGAACCCCTATATACTACGCTAATTACACATCAAAACCCTGCGGCTTATAGTCGGGTGCGGCTTATATATGGAGCAATCTGTATTTTCCCCTAAATTTAGCTGGTGCGGCTTATAGTCAGGTGCGGCTTATAGTCCGGAAATTACGGTAGATCATGTCGCTAGGAACAAATGCACCTTTGTCAACGATTGCCTTTGTTGACAACTTCTGGAAAGTAAAAAATGATGTGGAAATAAATTCCAGTGAGTCACTGTGCTGAACAGATGTAGAAAATGGTACCATGTGCTCATTTCTAATGTGCATACATTTTCAAGTTGGCCTTGAACAGAAAGTTGTCTTTCCAAGACAGCATAGACACGGCAAAAAACAAAGGAGCGTAGCGGAGAAATGTTAATGCAGCGTACATTGAGAAGCCCTGCTCTAACTCAAGTCCCCTGTAGCTCAGATTTTATTTATGTTTCCTCCTTACAGTGCTAAGCCTTCTGGGTGAAATACAAACATTTAGCAGCAAACCCACGTTCTCACCTCCTTGATAATCGACGGCGTGGCGAAGTTGATAGAGTGGCTGGGCCAGCAATCGGAGTGTTGCTGGTTACTGGGGTTCAATTCCCACCTTCTACCTTCCTAGTCACGTCCGTTGTGTCCTTGGGCAAGACACTTCACCCTTTGCCTCTGATGGCTGCTGGTTAGCGCCTTGCATGGCAGCTCCCGCCATCAGTGTGTGAATGTGTGTGTGAATGGGTAAATGTGGAAATACTGTCAAAGCGCTTTGAGTACCTTGAAGGTAGAAAAGCGCTATACAAGTACAACCCATTTATCATTTATCATTTATAATGATGTGTAAGTGGGACGATAAACCCTCATCATCGCTCATTCTCCAATTAAAATATCCACTATTAATCACACTCAACAGTTCCCCAATTTACTCAATGAAAGCAACGATTAATTACATGCAATGTGTTGGAACATACATTAAAATTTACGATGGACAAGCAGTCTTCAACCATCAAACATACACGGTCGGCAATGTTTGGACAACAGAGCACAGATGCGTAATGGAATTGGGAAATTTGGAAGGAATTATCAATCATGCGCTTCAGCATCCGCTGACCCCTCTCTGTCAGTTTACGTGGCCTACCACTTGGTGGCTGAGTTGCTGTTGTTCCCCAACTCGTCCATGTTCTCATAATAAAGCCGACAGTTGACTTTGGAATATTTAGGAGCGAGGAAATTTCACGATCGGATTTGTTGCACAGGTGGCATCCTTTCTTTCTTTCTTTCTTTAGTTTTTTTTCGAACATGAACGCACTTACATCATAATACATCACACAATTTCATATCATTTCATTTTACATCATGCCCGAAAAGGAGTAGGAAGAAGCAAAGCTTATTTAATCCTAGCCCTTTCCCACTTCAAAGCGTTTACAGTTATATAGAATCATTTACTGACCTTTTTATACAATAAAATAACATCTATGAATTAGTATATACAACAGTTTTATAATATGTAATTAATTAATTCAGTCATTATTAACATACTGAGATAAAGAATATCTTATTTTCAATAAGGTTGGAAGTATTTCTCATAATTCTTCTTTGTACTTTGTAAGCACTATTATTTTGAACAACCTCTTAACCTGGATCACATCAGTACAATTTTTAACTTCTTTACTTTATCCATTCCATAATTTAATTCCACATACTGATATGCTAAAAGTTATAAGTGTTGTACGTGCATAAAAATATTTTAAATTATTTTTTCCTCTAAGGTTATATGTCTCCTCTTTAGTTGAGAAGAATTGTTGTACATTCTTTGGTAGCAGGTTATAGATTGCTTTGTACATCATTTTAGCTGTTTACAATTTTACCAAATCACCGAACTTTAATATTTTTGACTTAATAAATAAAGGGTTTGTATGTTCTCTATATCCAACATTATGTATTATTCTAACTGATCTTTTTTGTAACACCGTTAGCGAATGTATCGCACATTTGTAGTTATTTCCCCATATTTCTGCACAATAACTCAGATATGGTAACACTATCGAGCAGTAGAGAATATGAAGTGATTTTTGGCCCAGGACGTATTTTGTTTTATTCATTATTGAAATGTTTTTTGCCACCTTATGTTGTATGTTTTGTAAATGAGATTTCCAGTCCATTTGATCATCTATTAATACTCCCAAAAATCTGGTTTCTTTTACCCTTTCGATGTCTACTCCGTCTATTTGTATTCGTGTATGATGCTCTTTTCTACTATTACCAAATAGCATTATTTTAGTTTTACTGAGATTCAAAGATAGTCTGTTTTTGTCAAACCATCTTTTTAAATTGTTAATTTCTTCTGTTATTATTTGTATTATTATCCTATGACAGTTCCACGCTGGAAATCACTGAGCTCCTGAGAGCGGCCCATTCTTTCACAAATGTTTGTAGAAACAGTCTCCGTGCAATCCAAGTGATTAGGACACCTGATTCTGATCATTTGAATGGGTGGCCAAATACGTTTGGCAATATAGTGTATAAAGAGAACTCATTGGTGAAATTTCGGTTATCTGGAAGCAATGGGTCCTTCAAGCACTGGCGCCTTTTTTTTGAAATACTGATTTGGTACTACTATTGGTTCAAATGTAAACAATACTCCTCAATGGGGATGACTATAATCGATGTTACTGTTTGTGCTATTGTTGCTTGAATTTTTCTCCATTACCTGCTCAGCTGCTAGATGTGACGGCATGTAGTTGTGCACAGTTAAAAGCCACAAAATAAATTATTTAAAAAAAAAGATACACTATATTGCCAAAAGTTTTTGGCCACCCATCCAAATGATGAGAATCAGGTGTCCTAATCACTTGGCCCGGTCTATAAAATCAAGCACTTAGGCATGGAGACTGTTTCTACAAACATTTGTGAAAGAATGGGCCGCTCTCAGTGATTTCCTGCATGGAACTGTCATAGGATGCCACCTGTGCAACAAATCCAGTCGAGAAATTTCCTTGCTCCTAAATATTCCAAAGTCAACTGTTGGCTTTATTATAAGAAAATGGAAGAGTTTAGGAACAACAGCAAGTCAGCCACAAAGTGGTAGGCCACGTAAACTGACAGAGAGGGGTCAGCGGATGCTGAAGCGCATAGTGCACAAACTTTCTGCCCAGTCAGTTGCTACAGAGCTCCAAACTTCATGTGACCTTCCAGTTAGCCCACGTACAGTACACAGAGCGCTTCATGGAATGGGCTTCCATGGCCGAGCAGCCATACATCACCAAGTCCAATGCAAAAGTGTGGGATGCACGTTGCTACTGGACTCTAGAGCAATCACGCTTTTCCTTCTGGCAATCTGATGGACCAGTCTAGGTGTGAAGATTGCCAGGAAAACGATACATATATTGGACTGCATTGTGCCGAGTGTGAAATTTGGTGGAGGAGGAATTATGGTGTGGGGTTGTTGTTTTTTTTAGGAGTTGGGCTTGGCCCCTTAGTTCCAGTGGAAGGAACTTTGAATGCTTCAGTATACCAAAACATTTTGGACAATTCCATGGGATGGCACTTCAAGTTCATATGTGAGTCAAGGCAGGTGGCCAAATACTTTTGGCAATATAGTGTATTTTAAGCTTGTGTTTCACAGAGAAGAAGAATCACCGTCACTGTATGCAGTGACTCATCCTCCATCCTGCTAAAGACACACAGTACAAGGTGCCTTTGGGTGTGGAGCTGTAAAACTCTTTCATTTTTCAACTTGGACTGTGTGTCTTTGAAAATGATTTTTACTTGCCCCATGTGTGCTTTTGTATGTCGGCGCACCGGTGCACCGTGCAATAACGTCAGAAAGCACAAAAGACAGAAAACAAAGAGTGGGTGTGAAAGGAAAGACAGTAACAAGACGGAGAACAGGGACAAGAGAAGAAATAGTAGTGAGACATACACCAAGGCACAACAAATGCAAGAAGCAATCACTGACCCACAGACAGAAACCCTCCCTCGGACCGAGCTGGCTTTAAACCGCTGGCACACAGGAAAAGCGGTGAAACGTTTAGTGACTCGTTCTTTATTATAATAAAAGACTAGTAACATAATAAAAGACTAGTAACACATATTGCATCTTCGTCAAACATCGAGCTGCAGCAAGCATACACACAAAAAATGTTGGCTTAAAAAAATAACCCAATTTTAACCCAACAGCTGGTGCAGAAAAGGACAAACCCCTTATTTGAGTTATTTTAACATTTTGGGTTATTTTTTTTCAACACAACATTTGCGTTTAAATATTTAACCAAAAAGTTGAGTTATGATAACTTAAAGGCCTACTGAAATGATTTTTTTTAATTTAAACGGGGATAGCAGATCCATTCTATGTGTCATACTTGATCATTTCGCGATATTGCCATATTTTTGCTGAAAGGATTTAGTATAGAACAACGACGATAAAGTTCGCAACTTTTGGTCGCTGATTAAAAAAAAGCCTTGCCTATACCGGAAGTAGCGTGACGTCACAGGAGGAAGGATTCCTCACAATTCCCCGTTGTTTAAAATGGAGCAAGAGATATTCGGACCGAGAAGAGCGACGATTACCCCATTAATTTGAGCGAGGATGAAAGATTTGTGGATGAGGAACGTTAGAGTGAAGGACTAGAGAGGCAGTGCAGGGTGCATCTTTTTTCGCTCTGACCGTAACTTAGGTACAAGCTGGCTCATTGGATTCCACACTCTCTCCTTTTTCTATTGTGGATCACGGATTTGTATTTTAAACCACCTCGGATACTATATCCTCTTGAAAATGAGAGTCGAGAACGCGAAATGGACATTCACAGTGACTTTTATCTCCACGACAATACATCGTTGACGCACTTTAGCTACGGAGCTAAGGTGATAGCATCGGGCTCAAATGCAGATAGAAACACAATTTTAAAAAAACTCTGACTGGAAGGATAGACAGAAGATCAACAATACTATTAAACCATGAACATGTAAATGCACGGTTAATAATTTCCAGCTTGGCGAAGCTTAACAATTGAAGCTAACTATGGAGCGGCGGCGGGCGTTGTAGCTTTCGACGACACCCCGGCCGCCATCAGAGTCGGCAAGAAACATATATTTCCCCAAAGTTACGTACGTGACATGCACATAGCAACACGCACGTACGGGCAAGTGATCAAATGTTTTGAAGCCAAAGCTGTACTCACGGTAGTGCGTCTGCTATCCAGCTCAAACACAACACAACCACCTGATTGTGTTGCTGTAGCCAGCCGCTAATACACCGATCGCACCTACAACTTTCTTATTTGCAGTCTCCATTGTCCATTAAACAAATTGCAAAAGATTCACCAACAAAGATGTCCAGAATACTGTGGAATTGTTCGATGAAAACAGAGCAGTTTGTATGGTGACATTGGGTACGAATACTTCCGTTGCCGTCGTGATGTCACGCGCATACGTCATCATACATAGACTTTTCCAACCGGAAGTTTAGCGGGAAATTTAAAATTGCACTTTATAAGTTAACCCCGCCGTATTGGCATGTGTTGCATTGTTAAGATTTCATCATTGATATATAAACTATCAGACTGCGTGGTCGGTAGTAGTGGCTTTCAGTAGGCCTTTAATGTTGGGTTATTCACAACTAAACTATTGGGTTGAATTATTTAACCCAAAAGTTGAGTTATGCTAACTCAATGTTGGTTGATTCATAACCCAACTATTGGGTTGAAATTATTTAACACAAAAGCTGAGTTATGCTCACTACAATGTTGGGTTATTCCAAACCCTGTAACAACAGGGTCACATTTTACCGCGCGGATCGTTCTCCCAAGATGCAGCAGGAACATAGAAATGTTCTATGTTTGTGTGGTTTTGATTTGTTGTTCCCATGACCGCGAACACACCATCCGTGCCTGAAAGTGGATTGGTGGAGAATGAGGAAGTGTTATGTGCCTGGGTAAGCACGGAGCATAAGATTGGCACGAAAAATTAAAAAGAGTGTCAGACTTTGTTTGATTTCTTCTGGAGGCTACGGTACTGTAAAGTATACAGTAATTACTTGAATTTGTTTTCATGATAAAAAAAAACAACTTATTTTTAAGGTACTTTAATTTTTCCGTGGTGGTGCGCCACTATCAGTCACATCAAGAGGAAGCTCTGAGTCCCAAAAATATATCAAGATATTTTAAGATTAGCCTTTTTGAATACTTACCATTTTTCTTTTATATCTGACTGAGACTGTAGAAAAAACAACTACGCAATGAAGTCAATAATGCTGTCAATTGTTAACCTATAGAATTTATCCGTAGGGAGTAACATTAGCCTAATTGAGAAGAAATGTGTTACCGAGGGTTATGGGTAAAGAATTCTAGAACTGAGGCCTTGTAATGGTTCTGCATCACAACTGGGCTGTAGATTGTACAGTTTACGATTCACACCACACGTAAACTTGAAGAATTGCTTGTATCGAACAAATATCACTGTATTTTTGCACTAGAAACCAACCCAAAAGCAACTCGAAGCTTGTCTTCTTGTCACCCACCAACATTCATCAATGACCTAGAGATGACGTGAAACCCAATCAGGAATGTTCGCTAGTCATGTTGGAGTTTTTTTTCTTTTTTTTGCATCTGAACCATCCTGGCAGAACCTAAAACTCTCAAGAAAACATATTACCAATTATAATATGGTAATGTTAACAAACCAAACTAGGACTGCAACCAACACAGAACACCTTAACCATTCATGCAACGTATCAGTGTTACACCCCAAAATAGTCGTCAAGTCCACCAACTAACCCAAGTAAGGACTGGAATCAACACACATTTTGTACCCAATTATGCAAACTCCTCGTATCAAAGCCCCAAATGCATCCCCATACTGTATATGTTGGCTCATTTACAACACATACTGTGAGTTAAGCATCTAACTCAAAAGGTAACCCTAAATGGTTTGGTTCAGTACCCAGTTGACACACAAATTCACACACAACCGGAGATGAGGTTCTAGCATTGCAGAGGTGTCCTTAAACAAGGCAAATAGTGGCATGGGCTCTATGTGACCCTAACAGGGTAAGCGTAGCAAAAATAATAACAAGTACCGCCACTGGTGTGAAAAGTGGGGTTAAAAATTATGGAGTCACTGCCAGAATGACACCAATCCGGACCAGTTTTGGCAGTTCCCTGCACCCACTAAAGAACAAGAGCCTTGGTAGCAGGTTACCATGCAAACCCTGCCAAGTAGAGGGTCGGCAACATGAGGCAGCCAAGCAGAGGGCAAGCGCATATCCGTATGGAACAGCTTGATCTCTGCAGGAGGGAGATGTCACTGGGCTAAGAGTATAAAGAAAAGTACAGAACATCTCTCTGCATGTGTGGTTAAAGCCAACACACAAGGTCTACAGCAGTAGTAAGTGTGCCAAGGTAGAACACTGAAGGCAACAGCAAAGGGCCAGTTCAGTGATTCCCATACATTCATTTGTTTGTGACGGCAAGCCACAAAATTAATTGTGACTGGCATTTATAGAGTTGGCACAACCTACTAGGGATACTCAATGCTTATATGCAGTTACTCTGAAACTGCCATGTATCTTTCCGTCTTATTCTTATATCGTGCTCGGTAGTTTTCTATAGGTGCAGAAAGGGCCAGCTCCTGGCATAAACACTATGCGGTCGGTTAAGGTCACGACCACTTGAGGTGCCACATCATGTTCAAGTCCATTTAAATGCACACTGTTTATAGTTTCAATAACTTTGTGACAATTTGGAGCCTTTAGGGGTTAATTTTGATTAGCAATTCGTATCAATCAGTTATGTTAAACAACAGAAATGATACCACAAACTACATTTTGTTTAGGGCCAGAGAAAACCTAGAGACATTGTTGGGATCGTGCGTTTTCTAACGCTTTAAGGCGAGTGTCAGCAACCGGGAGCCCTCGTGGCTCCCTGGACCTTTCTCAGAGATGTGTGAAAATGGAAAAAGATGAAGAAAAAAATATATTTTTTGTTTTAATATATTTTCTGTAGGAGAACAAACATGACACAAACCTTCCTGATGGTTACAAATACTACTGTTTATGTTTATGTTATACAAATACTTCACTGATGAGAGTATTTGGCAAGCACCGTTTTGTCCTACTAATTTCAGCGATCCTTGAACTCATCAGTTTGTTTACATCAGGGGTCCCCAAACTTTTTGACTCGGGGGCCGCATTGGGTTAAAACAATTTGGCCGGGGGCCGGGCTTTATATATATATATATATATATATATATATATATATATATATATATATATATATATATATATATATATATATATATATATATATATACATATATATATATATATATATAGCGTACTTTCCGCAAGCGCGAGGATGTTACGTTATCGATGAGAAAATGCATTTTTAGACAATATGATTTGCCTGAGCAGCTAGGAGACACCGTCAGTAGCAAGCGGTACAAAGTAGATAAGAAAAATAATAATAATTTAAAAAATAAAAAAATGTTTTGTACTTGGGACTTCCCTGGGGCCTGATTTTGGACGCTGGCGGGCCGGATTCGGCCCGCGGGCCGTAGTTTGGGGACCCCTGGTTTACATGATTATTTTTCAAAATTATTATAGAAAATGAATTATTTTATTTTATTGTTTTTATTGTTATCGTATTTATCGGTTTATCATGCATCATGTACCCATACTAATAACACAAAGCTGACATGCAGGCTGTTTTTCCAGTGGAAAATGCACGGACACCTTGTTATAGAAGGGCACATGTTTTACCGTAGCTGCTCAGGTGCATGACATTTTTTTGGAGTTGTCACAACCACTGGACTTTGACATCTTGTTTGCCAACAGTATCCCAACAGCTCTGTATCACGGTTCGACAGAGACACTAAAATGCAGAGTAACAATACAGAAGGTGGTCCCAGAAGACGTGGCCTTTTCCCGCAGAAGGACAGTTTAGCATAACAATAGCATGAGTGCTTCCTGAAAATGAAGCCATAAAAGAAGAAACTGTGACCAAAAATAGAGCAGCATTACATTAAGCTGGTTTGACACTCACAGACCTTGAGGTTAGGACTAAATATAGCTTATATGGTATGCTGTAAGTCACAAAAGTGCACCTTTAATACAGTGGAAAATAAGAGTGTCAAAAGTGAATATGAGCACATAAAGAAAAATCCTTCAAGTGTTACTTTACTGTGTCCTAATGCCTCGGAATCCTCACTTTAAAAAGGCTGATAGAGGCTAAAAGGGGAAAAAAAGAAATACGAGGCACCAAAAAATGGCGAGGAGTGAAAAGCGCGCTGACCTGTGACTACTGAGCGGCGAGGATAAAGACCACCGCAGAGTGAAAATATTGGCGGACCGAGAAAGCTGAATCAGCGTGGAGGAAAGCGCAGTTGATTCCACGCCGACCTGCCACAAAACACCATTCGAAGCTACGACCGAGTGGCGAAGAAAAAGGCATCGGACCACTATGTGGTTTCCAGTAGCAGCCCAGCGTCAGCGCAGGTCAAAGTTACATACAAAACAAAAAAATGTAGTAGTAACAGTAATAACGTTTATTTAGAACACGCTAGTGTTGTCCCGATACCAATATTTTGGTACCGGTACCGTCCATCTATCCATATTTGCTGCTTATCCAGAGTCGGGTGATGGGGGGCAGCAATCTAAGCAGTGAAACCCAAACTTCCATGTCCCCGTCCTGAGGTGTTCCCAGGCCAGTTGAGAGACAGTTCCTCAATCTTATCGTTGAGAGACAGTTCCTCAACCGTGTCTTGAGTATTTCCTGAGGCCTCCTGCCGGTCTAATCCACTGTAAAAGCCCTGCCGAAGAAGGCATCCGTGAGGCAAGCTGACCAGATTCCTCAGCCAACTCTTCTGGCTCCTCTCAATGAGAAGGAGCTTCTCTCTTAGGAAGAGCTCAGTCACTGAACGAAGGAAACTCATTTTGGGTCCTTTCGGTCATGACCCAAGCTCATAACCTTAGATCAACTGATAAATTGAGAGCTTTGCCTTCCAGCTCAGCTCTTTCTTCTCTGCGATGGACGGATGCAGAGTCTTTATCATTGTAGACGCTTTACCGATACATCTTTTGATCTTGCGATTAATTTTTTCTTTACTCGTAAACAAGACTACAAGGTACCTAAACTTCTCTACTTAGGGCAGGATTTCAGAAGATGGCACTACAGCAGTGTTCCCACTAATTAATCATGGCTAGCGGAAAAACTTGGACGACATGTGAGCAACATCCGACGTGCACACTGTGACCACTACAGGACCACACCTGTCCCAAAGCTGACATCATAACAAATGACAGTAAATGTCCTATTAAAGAAATCAGATTACAGTACTCATTTGTATTGTGTTATTTTCTAATATAAGTTATTTGGCCCACTTAAAATTCAAATAACAAAATCGTGTTTTTCCATATGCTACCCACCCTCGACACCGAGAGGGACAAACGGTAGAAGATGGATGGATGTGTTATATTTCTGGATTTGAAAAAAAAATGGGACATGTACATCTGTCAGAGGTTACATTTATTCAACTTAAAACATTCACATTTTGCACAATGAGATGTATGCACAAGTATGGGCTACAGTGTACATTCCTGTAACTTTCAGTCTGTAAAATGTTTCATCACAGTTTTTATGAGCATGTCTGTAATATTTTAAAATCATTTCTTGATTTATATCCAAAAATTACCATTTTTCGTGAATTAATTAATCATTTACAATAATCTGATTGGGGAATGTGGATGTACAGTCCATGTTCGTTTCACCACAATAGGAGTGTTAGCCATATTTACCTCTCCTAACTCTGCTGCATAGTTAGCTACAGTATAAGTTAACTGCAAAACAGCGGCATGCACTCATAACACTCTGTCATTGACTTTGATTGGCTGCCTGTGAACCGCATCGTAATGTAACGACCTGACAGTTACGTACTGTGATAGACTTGTCCGACTGTTTGCGTTGCCTTGAACGCAGCCTCGTGTGTGAAGTGAAAGGGGCAGAGTGGCCGCTGTTGAAACGACAGAGAGTTTGTTTTGGCATGGTTGCGGCCGACAATAACCAGTTTTCTTCAATAAAGTAACTGTTGATGAACCACTTCATGCAATAATTGACGAAAGGTGTGTGTCAATGTGTATCTGTTGTGACCGCTTGTTGTCACCTGTCAGTCACAAAATTGCTTTGCTGTACACGGAGAAACCTTGAGCAGTGCGCAACTGTGCCAATGCGCAGCTTAGAGGGAACAGTGCACTCCTTTCTCTTGTTTAAGTGTAAATAGTTGGGACTTGGACTCAGCATTGAGACTAAATCTGACCAATAAGTCTATGAGCATGAACTGATAGAGCCTGCACGGATGAGAGGTGAAACGTCTTCTTAGACAAACTGAAGCGATCGATTGAATGCGCTGATAATACAATGACCTAGATGAAACAGAACATCCATGAACATCCACAGACAGCACACACCACCCTTTTGCGGAGCAAAGAAATTGCCGATTCCTATTCTGGCCGCTTCCCACTCTGCTGTGAGGCAATCCAATGAGAACATAAGGCAAAGTCCCGATGAAGCCAATTCATTCCTGCTGCCACCAAACCGGATCCCCTAAATGCCTTGGCTGTGCCTATGGAATTCTGTCCATTAAAAGTTATGAACAGAATGGCTGACAAAAGGCAGCCCCGGGGGAGTCCAACCCTCTCTGGAAACCAGTCGGACTCACTGCTGGCAAAGCATACCGAGTTTTGGCATCAATCATGCAGAGAGCAAACCGCTCAAATCAGGCGGTCGGATACCCCATACTCCCTCCACAGGATTCCTCAAAGGACATGGTCTAGCTTTCTCCAAGTCCACAAACCACATTTACTTATGGGCAAACTCCCATGCACCCTCAAAGGCCCTGCCGAGAGTATAAAGTTAAAGTCCCAACGATAGTCACACACACACTAGGTGTGGTGAAATTATCCTCTGCATTTGACCCATCTCCATGTTCACCCCCTGGGAGGTGGCCGCATTTTGGTGATTTAACCCCCAATTCCAACCCTTGATGCTGAGTGCCAAGCAGGGAGGCAATGGGTCCCACTTGTATAGTCTTTGGTATGACTCGGCCAGGGTTTGAACTCAAAACCTTCCAGTCTCAGGGCGGACACTCTAACCACAAGGAGGTAAAGATCAATCATAGTTCTACGGCTAAGACTAAAACCACACTCGTGAGTAATCCTCTCTAAAACCCCCCGAACAGACTTTACCAGGAAGGTTGAGGAGTGTGATCCTACAATAGTTAGAACACACCCTCCATTCCCGCTTCTTTATAAATGATAAACAAATAAGTAAAACTGGCAAGCCTCGTTTACTACAGGATTTCAAGACACTGGGGTCTTCTTCCATATGCAATACCTTATATTCGTCAACAACACCAGTGTGTACCATTTATTAATCTGTCTTGAATTAGTACGTAACTTGAGTTCCTTGTTCAAGTGTTTTGATAATTTCACCCCACATATTTATATGCAAAAAGTTTGTAATGTGAGTGCACTGCTTCGAAAGAGCAGCTGGCCTCTTCAGCGTTCATTGCGTCTAATCAGTCCTACTCTTAATGCATATGGATTTCGAGGAGAAGAAGGTGGAGATGGATGAGTGACTGATTAGCGACTTCGGTGCAGTGGAGCATTGGCATGCTGGTGGGGGTAATTTAGCATATAAATGTATGCTTTAAACAGAGTACAGCAGGTTAAAAAAGTGCGAGCAGCATAAAGGGAAAGGTTGTCGTGGGTAAGAACAAATTTGATTAACCCATATACTGAAGCCATCTCAATGGTGGCAAAGCTACTCGTGTTGACAATAGATGTATTGAAGTAAACACAAGTGGAAGCCTTTCCAGGAGATGGGAATAATCATAAACAACAACCATAACATGCATTTATCTGTTGTTGTTTTTTTTTGTTCATATCTAAAAACCAGTGACGTGCAGTCAGGGGAGGCAGGTGAGGCGGGGCCTCACGTGCCATAATGGAAAGAAAAAAAATGTAAAAAGAAAAAAAAAATATTAAATTGTTATATGTATCCAGTGATTATACTATAACGTTATTTTCCATTTAACTTCACCAGTTTTAGATTATTTTTATTCAAAATCGTTGAATTTTCACATTTGCCGTTCAAATACTGAGAAGAGACTTGCGGTGAGTCACCAGCCAGTTGAAGCCCGTCACTGAGTTGAGCCTCACCATGGATTGCGCAATGACTCGGCTAACTGCTGGCCTGCTGTGCAGTGAGACCGTATTGCTATATGAATTATATTATACATTTCCATAGTTTAGTTAGCTGAGGTATATAATGTACAGTGTATTTTGTCAACAACTGTATGTGTGTAACATATTTCTTGTGCTGAGCAATCATAAAACTGCTGCGAAGACGCACTGGGTGAGGCTCGCAATAATCCCGCCTCCTGGTGGTAGAGGGCGGTAGTGATCCCAGGGATCATTCTTGCGACTACTCGGCTGCAGAATAAGTGACAACAAGCTACAGTTAGCAGCGATCGTTTATTTTTTCCTCTCGCCTGGTCTTTTAACATGGAGGATTACATATCTAAAATAAAACAGTTTTCTAAACTGGACTTTCAATCGAAGCAGGAGGTAATAATTAAAGGAAGATCTCCATCGAGACAGAGAGACTTTTAAAACTGAAGAAAGATAAGGAAGACTTCATTTATAAGTAAAGGTAAGACCATAATAACGTTGTTTTAATTAAATGTGTTTTTTTGTGTGCTACAGTTTGTATGGGTAAAGTTAAAGTTAAGTTAAAGTACCAATGATTGTCACACACAAAATAGGTGTGGTGAAATTTTTCCTCTGCATTTGACCCATCCCCTTGCTCACTCTCTGGGAGGTGAGGGGAGCAGTGGGCAGCAGCGGCACCGTGCCCAGGAATCATTTTTGGTGATTTAACCCCCAATTCCAACCCTTGATGCTGAGTGCCAAGCAGGGAAGAATGCTGGTATGAGCTTTTAAACATAACCCATTAACTGCTACCAATCAAATGGTGAATAAGATACTCTTTAGGGTTCATATGTTTGTAAATCTCACTGTGATGAAGTCAGTGCCTCACCAGCCATGAACCTCACCGCACGTCACTGCTAAAAACATCACGTGCCAAGAGGGCACACAGGGGCCCTAATCAAACTGTGCAGTGTTTCATTTAGCTGTCTTTCCACCTATACAAAAATACTGTTTGCGACAAATAATTGCAATGTTTTGTTGTGTTGCACACAGTTTTGTCTCTGTTTTGTGCAATGTCTTTCTGCATCGCTGCCTTTTAAATCGCTCGATCAAATGGATTTGTACAAATGTTGACACAGACTGACACGGCCAATACATTTGAATACACACTTGGCAGACTGTCATTCAAAGTGGCGCCGTGTTTAATTGTTGACGATTTTGGTCGGCGCATATAAACAAGGGATCACATTCTAGACCAGGGGTCTCAAACTCAATTTACCACGGGGCGACTGGAGACAGAGTCTGGGTAAGGCATGCATTACACAAGAAAAGCTTTGTTAAAAAAAAAATGCCAATCTTCTCAAATGTCTCGATTTTTGTTTTTCCAATACAAAAATAAATAAATTAAGAATTAACAAGAAAAAAGTAAATGTTTGGGGCTTTGGAATATATTTTAATTCCACTTGGTGTCACTGTCGTGTTAAGCCGGCGCACAGAGAACGAGTTTGAGACCCCTGTTTGTAACGGTACAGTGTATAGCAGGGGTGTCCAAACTTTTTCCACTGAGGGCCGCACACTGAAAAATCAAAGCAAGCGGGGGGCCATTTTGATATTTTTTATTTTAAACACCAATACAATATATGTATAAAAAATATAGATTTAGGCCTCCACTCAGGCTTGATCCCGGGGACCCCATAGGGTTTAGGTTAAAAAAATATATTAAAAATGTGTCATTATTTAGTATTACTATTATTATTATTCAAAGTTTAAATATCTAGATCAACATTAGGTATATCTATCAATATAACGTTGTTTTTTTTTAAAGATTTAAGTTGTATGCCTTTTTTGTCAAAGAAAACCCTGTTTTTTTATGGAAAAAAACATTTTCCCCCAATAAAATGTTCAAGTGGAACATTTCAGATTATACAATAATTGGAGCTCATAACATAACTCATAACAACATTGATTTTAATTTATTATTATTTTTTGAGCAATGACACTTAAAAAAAAAAAAAAAAAAGTCCCACTAAAATTATTGGGGATCCAAAAGGGTCCTGCTCAGTAAAGTGTTAAAAAATGAATCATACATTTTTTAAAAACTTTTAACACAATAGTCTCGAGCTCAACTTCAGATCTATCCGTCAATTGTAGCTTGTATTGTTGTTTATTATGTTCCTTGTTGGTTCGTTTTAGGCCCTTCTTTTAAAAAAAACCCAAAATATGCAACATTTTCCCCAAAAAATATCTCAAAGTGGAATATTTAATGTGACGTAATTGGAGCCTTGAATAGGTCAATAATTCATAATAACATTGTTTTTGATTCATTATTATTTTTTAAAGAAAGAAACAGCCTGCATGACAGCTTAGTGTTATTAGAGTCAATAGCAACATTTTCTTGTCATCTGTTTGCTCTTTTATACCACTGTTTATGTTTTTTATTTATTTTTTCGTATTTTTAGAATGTGCCTGCGGTCCGCAAATGGCCCCCGGGCCGCGTCGGACACCCCTGGTTTATAGCGACAAGTGGTAATTTGAGCCTTTAAATAACACTTCAGTGACTACACTTGTGTCAACTGAGCCATTCACCCAAAGGTCGCTTAGTTTGACTGGCAACCAGAGAAGGTGTTAATTAAAGCACACTACAATCAATAAACATAATGCATAATAGGGACACATACACTTTATTGCCAAAAGTATTTGGGCACCCATCCAAATGATCACAGTCAGATGGCCATCCAAATGATCAGCACCAGATGTCCTAATTACTTGGCCCAGCCACAGGTGTATAAAATCAAGCACTTAGGCATGGAGACTGTTTCTACAAACATGTGTGAAAGAATGGGCCGCTCTCAGTGATTTCCAGCGTGGAACTGTCATAGAATGCCACCTGTGCAACAAATCCAGTCGTGAAATGTCCTCGCTCCTAAATATTCCAAAGTCAACAAGTCGGCTTTATTATAAGACAATGGAAGAGTTTGGGAACAACAGCAACTCAGCCACCAAGTGGTAGGCCACGTAAACTGACAGAGAGGGGTCAGCGGATGCTGAAGCGCGTAGTGCAAAGAGGTCGCCGACTTTCTGCACAGTCAGTTGCTACAGAGCTCCAAACTTCACGTGACCTTCCGTTTAGCCCACGTACAGTACGCAGAGAGCATCATGGAATGGGTTTCTATGGCCGAGCAGCTGCATCTAAGGCAGGGGTGGGCAATTCATTTTTACCGGGGGCCGCATGAGCAACCCGAGCACTGCTGGAGGGCCACACCGACAATATTTCAATTAAATTTTGCACAAATTATTTTTGATATACCGTAAGATAGATAATAATAATAATAATAATAATATTTTCATTCAACCTAACTTATCTTTATACAAAAGCGGATGGCTTTTGATAGTTTTATTTTTAACACTTTCTTACACAACACTTCCTGATGTATATTACAATACAAAAATTTCAATTTCTGTCACTTCATCCTGCATCCTCTTTGTTGTGAACGTAGCACATCTGTAAGGTGATTGGCGAAGAAGGAGGAAGCGTTGCTGTTGCGGAAATGAGGAGTGAGGATTTAGTTTTCCTTTTGGAAAGAACGAGATAAGTTGAGCTGTGTTAGTATAGCATGCTCAATAAAAGTTTAAAAAGAGCGTCAGACTTGGTGTGCACTTCTTCTGGACGCTAACAATTGATGTCACAAGTGGGATGAAATGCCTCACAGTTCGCCTTGCCATCAAACCTGGGAGTCTTCATTGAGGGCGGAATTCCCCCCGTGGCAAGTAGAGTGGCTGCACCTGTAAACTCTCTCTCTCTCTCTCTCTCTCTCTTTCTTTCTCTCTCTCTCTCTCTTTGCCAGGAGCTCCTCACGTGGCACGTACCTCCCGATGACGTAGCACACAAGCAGTGCAGTATGCGCAAAGTTTTACTTCTGACTAGGGATGGGCGATACCACACTTTTAGGATTCGATACGATACCGATACTTTTTCTTGCATTTTCATCGATACCGATACCAATAATTTCTTATTGGCAATTTTTTTGTCAGTCAAAAATATGATTACTATTGTTATTATTTAAGACAAATCACAAGACAAATACAGACCATTTAAACCACATTTATTATGGTCAATATATAATAAAAGTAAAATTAAAATAAATAACATAAATATGAAAAATAAATTAAATATTATATATAATAATAACTATATATTATATATAATAATAATTCAATATTAGGGCTTTCCAATTAACAGTCAAATCCGAATTGCAAGAAGTTTGTGATATAATTAGCAATTAATGAAATATGAAATAAGCACACGGCTTTACCTATACTTGGCAGTCCATGTCTTTTTTAAAACACGCCATTCGTCATCAACTTTTCTCTTTTTAGCGTCTCGGGGATAACCGGGCTGTGCGCCTTCCCTCACAGGACGTACGCACATATAACACTTTTCAAAATAAAAGCAGCACAGTTGTATTGCACGCACGACAAAGATGTTTTTTTAAATGTATTTTGTATTTGTGATTGCCGCTGCGCGCACGAGCATACGTCCACACGGAAGTAATACAAATAACGCTTTTCAAAACAAAAGCAGCACCGTTGTATTGCACACTCGAAATAGATACTTTTTTTAAATGTATTTTGTAATTTATAATTGGCCTCACGCGGGCCGGACAGGGACGTACAAAGAGCCGGAGAATGCCCAGGTCTGATCTAAGGCATGCATTAGGGATGGGCGATACCACACTTTTAGGATTCGATACGATACCGATACCTTTTCTTGCATTTTCATCGATACCGATACCGATACCAATAATTTGTTATTGGCAATTTTTTTGTCAGTCAAAAATATTATTACTATTGTTATTATTTAAGACAAATCACAAGACAAATACAGACCATTTATACCACATTTATTATGGTCAATATATAATAAAAGTAAAATTAAAATAAATAACATAAATATGAAAAATAAATTAAATATTATATATAATAATAACTATATATTATATATAATAATAATTAAATATTAGGGCTTTCCAATTAACAGTCAAATCCGAATTGCAAGAAGCTGCAGTTATTTTTTAAAGTTTGTGATATAATTAGCAATTAATGAAATATGAAATAGGCTAATGTTTCTTGGAAAAAAATAAAACTGTAATGCAAAGATGAAGAATCTCCAAATTGTATCTCCTTCTTATCTTGTTTTAAATACTCAAGCAATTTTCAACTAACAGTAAATTTCCATGTGTGGAAATTATTTGAATTTAGGATAATCATTTAAACAAAAATATTCAGTAAACATTACTAAAAAAAAAAACAACAATGCCTGTTTTAAGTCAACAATTGGACAACACTGGATATGCCTGGCTGCATCGCAACAGTCGGCTGGCTGTGTGTGTGTGTTGCACGTTGACCACGCTCATTCGCTGTCTCCTGTCACGTGACTGGGCCAGCTCTATACTCTGCCAGGTACAGGGGTGTCCCAGCACATAGTAAGTTAAAGTAAGTCATCAAAAACATCTGAAAGTGATGCTTGCACCCCCCACACGCCGTTTTTTGGTTTATATCGATACTTTTTTCAGAAAAGTGATGCCAAATGAGTAGCGTGTGAGTATCGATATATCGACATGACCTTGCATCAGTGCACAAGGCAAGGTCCATAAAGACATGGATGACAGAGTCTGGTGTGGATGAACTTAACTGGCCTGAACCCGATAGAACACCTTTGGGATTAATTAGAACGGAGACTGAGAGCCAGGCCTTCTCCACCAACATCAGTGTGTGACCTCACCAATGGGCTTTGGAAGAATGGTCAAAAATTCCTATAAACACACTCTGCAACCTTGTGGACAGCCTTCCCAGAAGAGTTGACCGACCACACAAGGTGGACCGACATCATATTGAACCCTATGGGTTAGGAATGGGATGGCACTTCAAGTTCATATGTGAGTCAAGGCAGGTGGCCAAATACTTTTGGGAAAATAGTGTAGAATAATACATAATGATTGTCATCGAAAGCACCGACCCTCTATTTCTATAATTAACCAATCTGGGGAAAAAAAGCTAAAATGATGTACAAAGCAATCAACAACCATAATATTATAACCCTTTTTTTTGTAGCATGCGTTTTCAAAAGAAAAACGTTATCTTAGATAAGAAATATCGACTCAAACAATACAATAGAATGTAGTACTAACAACTACAGTAATTATTTGAAGGAGTGTAATAATACTACAGTATTTACCTTGGAGAGTGGACTTCTACGGTCTCTCCATTCAGCTTCTTCTCCGTCAAACACACCATTAGCGGCCTTTTCATATTTTCATGGATAAATGTCCGCAGTTTAGTTATTATTAAACATCCTTGGCTGGCGTTAGACTCATCCTGCTTCAGTATGGTGCAGACAAGCAGTGATTCGCTTGTACAGCTTTGCCAAGTTTTGCGACAACTCGGTCATGTTTTTGATGGTTTCTTTCTTTCAGTCAACGAATATCATCGACTTCTTCTCAGCACGGTCTCTCACACTCACTTATTTTGTTCCCATGCTTGGAAAAACAAAGTTATCTCCCTCTACCGCTGTAAGCCCAGATGTTATGGTCAGCTCTTACGGGGTTCACTCTGACATTTGCCAAGTCAAATAATGGCGGGAATGCTTGTAACTCAAAATGTTGCTTGCAACTTAAAGCATAACAAATACCTTACAGACCGCTCTTATCTCAAAACACTCTTAAGTTGAGGTAAATGGTAAATGGGTTATACTTGTATGGCGCTTTTCTACCTTCAAGGTACTCAAAGCGCTTTGACACTATTTCCACATTCACACACACATTCACACACTGATTGGCGGGAGCTTCCATGCAAGGCCCTAACCACGACCCAACAGGAGCAAGGGTGAAGTGTCTTGCTCAAGGACACAACGGACATGACGAGGTTGGTAGAAGGTGGGGATTGAACCAGGAACCCTCAGGTTGCTGGCACGGCCACTCTCCCAACTGCGCCACACCGTCCACACATCTAGTCTTAGATTTAGATTGGTCAGATCTAATCTTGGACTTAGATTGGTCAGATCTCATCTTAAACTTAGACTGGTCAAATCGGGTCTTAGATTTGGATTGGTCTGATCTTAGATTTAGATTGGTCAGATCTAGTCTTGGACTTAGATTGTCAGATCTAGTCTTAGACTGAGATTGGTCGGATCTAGACTTGGACTTAGCCTGGTCTGATTTAGTCTTCGACTTAAATTTGTCTGATCTAGTCCCAAATATGTATACTCCAAAAACCAGGAGGGTGTGCCTGGGCATGGATAATTTTGCCCCATCGGAGATAGAAAAACAACTGTTGAAATACAAAAATGCATTTTTCGCATTTTTTTTTTAACCCAATGCAGCCCCCGAGTCAAAAAGTTTGGGGACCCCATACCCTTAGTACGGGGTCCCACTGTAGGTACCACTGTATCAGAGATGCTACCTCAGTAGACGCATTTAAGTCCCCACTTAAAAAACTAATTTGTATACACTAGCCTTTATACAGACCCCCCTTTTAGACCAGTTGATCTGCTGTCTCTTTTCTGCTCTGCCCCCCTCTTGTGAGGAGAGGTTATTAGTTGTCCACAGATGATGCGCTAGCTGTTCAAAGTCGGGACTTGGGGTGGACCACTTATCTGTGCATCAGTTGGGGATGTCTCTGCGCTGTTGACTTGTCTCCACTCAAGATGATCCCCTGCTGGCCCCACAATGAACTGGACTCTCGCACTATTAACTAGAGCCAATCGACAGCCATTGCACTGGTCGCCCAGGGGGGTTTCCCACATCTGCGGTCCCCTCCAAGGTTTCTCATTGTATCCCATTGGGTTGAGTTTTTTCTTGCCCTGATGTGGGATCTGAGCCGAGGATGTCGTTGTGGCTTGTGCAGCCCTTTGAGACACTTGTGATTTAGGGCTATACAAATAAACTGATTGATTGATTAATAATTGCAGAGACATGAAGTCGGGGTGTGATTAAAGAAGCTCTGCTTTATCTTACTCCTTTTTGTTTGCTGAAATGTGCAAATGCATCCGTATGAAGTGTAATTCAGAGTGTATAGTCTGCATAGTCAGTGCTCAAATAGGATAAGCATTTTAGAAAAGCAATGTTTACATGCATAGTTTTGTTTTAACACCCCACGGTTACTCCTAAATGCGCAACATCAGGAAGATGACAAAAGCTCTTCGGGGAAACAAATGTCACTTCCACCACCGAGCTTGCCAGCCTGCTCAGTCAAGGAAACATCACAAATCTACAGCCCTCTTGATAACAGCACAAAGGGTCACGGCACTCAACATAACCACTAACATAGCAAGATGTGCAGCCACAGTCGCAACAGCACATAATAAAAAAAAACAAAACAAAAAAAAACTGTAGCCCACAGCCCTGACCTGTCAGTCAGATGACGATGGTGCAGCATCTGTGACCACATTTTCAAACGTTGTCATAATCCATCTGACGGTGACGGTCCTCTGACTGCAATAGTGCCTTGGGCCACCTGAAGGGTTATTGCTGAGAGCCACGAGTTCAGAGATACGACGGCAACAAGCTGAGGTGGCAAATAACACGCAACTCCTTAATATTGGCAGATAAATTGTCAGTCTCAACAACAGACAAACACCATTGATGGTGAGGTAATATGGACATGGAACACAATGATTGGACATATGTCAATATTGAGGAACTCCACCAGCCAATCCAGACGTTGGTTCACATGACACTAGGGCAGGGGTGTCAAACACATTTTTTGGTCGGGGGCCACATGGAGAAAAATCTACTCCCAAGTGGGCCAAACTGGTAAACTCACGGCAGGATAACTTAAAAATAAAGACAACGTCAGATTGTTTTCTTTGTTTAAAAATAGAACAAGCACATTCTGAAAATGTACAAATCATCATGTTGTTGTTTTTTTTGATAGCGTCAGCCTTTGATAGTAGGCTAATATAGCTAATATAGACACGTACATCAGGTGTTGCCTTCATTATAACACTTATATAAGGCTTTTAATTTTTTGTGGCTCCAGACAGATTTTTTTTTTGTATTTTTGGTCCATTATGGCTCTTTCAACATTTTGGGTTGCCGACCCCTGCCTTACTGTAACGGAAAAAAACACAACCTTGACCTTCAAACCAAGGTACGAGCACCATGGCGTACCGTTACACCCCCGCTAAGAAAACAATGATACATGTGTCAATTAATGACAATAGTGGCTCTATCCGCCCATCGAGGTTCATTGGCATGCGCCACATGCAAAGACTCAATCTGACAGACCCTCGCGCCATGCTGGCCGCCTAGCTGTCACACCCGAGACAAAGTGTCTTTTCTTGGGGAACTCCAGGAGAAGAACATCCTTTGTGAGAGTAACTGGCAATGTCTGTCCATCCGTGGTGTTGTGCCAAGTGTGCATTACAATGCCTGCTCAAAAGGAGGTCTTCTGGACGTGAATGTAGTGTGAAAACGTAAAATAGTCCTTTCATTAGTGTACGAACTGGCTATGGACTATTCATGTTCTACTGGTCCGTATACAAAGACATTCACACACATTATGATATGATATGTGAATGGACAGAAATGCATGATGCATTCATTAATCATCTATCCTGCCTACCACTTCTTCAATGGACAACTTTGACAGATTCATTTATTCTGCATTCCATGGCACTGAAACATCATAATTACAAAACAAAAAGCCATGAAATGTCAATAAATAATAAAAAATACAAGTAGATACAAATAATGATAATCATTTGAATTAGGGTTGTACGGTATACCGGTATTATACTAATGAATCATATTCGGTACGATACCGACTCTGAAAAGTACCAGTTCATTTTCTACCACTTGTCCTTAATAATTTTGACACAATAATAGAATGGAAAATGACAATATGTTATTGCATACGTCAGCAGCTAAATTAGGAGCCTTTGTTTGCCTACTTACTAATAAAAGACAAGTCGTCTTGTATGTTCACTATTTTATTTAAGGACAAACTTGTCTAATATGTCTAATGTACCGTAAGATTTTTTGTTAAAATAAAGCCAATAATGCAATGTTCTTGTGGTCCCCTTTATTTAGAAAAGTACCGAAAAGTACAGACGAGTATCGAATTAATATTGGTATCGGGACAACACAAATTTGAGTACAATTTTTTTTTTTAATATAAATTACATATAGATTCTAAAAAATACATATAAATAACTGAAAAAGCCAGGAAATATATCAATGGAAATTTGGAAAATAATTCCCAATAAAATAATTTAGGATTTTTTTTTTTCCAAAATATATCATTATATTCAGGATTTTATATTTAAATGTTCACACCATCAAAATTAAGAAAAAAATTCTAAGTAATGATAATTTGCCAAAAAAATGTTTTTAACTTCTCAGTTTGAACATTAAATATCTTGTATTTGCAGTCTGTTCAATTGAATATAAGTTGAAAAGGATTTGCCAATCATTGTATTCTGTTTTTATTTACGAATTCCACAACGTGCCAACTTCACTGGTTTTGGGTTTTGTAAATTCTAGTATTTTCAAAAACAGCCATTTCCTCCTAAGTCAGCAATTGTTAGTTCCTCTAATTTTGATAAGGGTGATAATTGATTTGTGTTATTATGTGTAGTAAATATTTGAAGAAGTAAGATTACTTTTCACAAGTGAATTATTGGACAATTTACACATTTTAATAGATAGATACTTTAATTATATATAATTTTGGCATTACAAACCGTCCATGGAAAATAACTCCCACAGAGAAATTAAACAAATGCATTAAAGGCCTACTGAAATGAAATTGTTTTATTTAAACAGGGATAGCAGGTCCATTCTATGTGTCATACTTGATCATTTCGCGATATTGCCATATTTTTGCTGAAAGTATTTACTAGAGAACATCGACGATAAAGTTCGCAACTTTTGGTCACTGATAAAAAAAGCCTTGCCTGTACCGGAAGTAGCGTGACGTCACAGGTTGAAAGGCTCCTCACATTTCCCCATTGTTTACACCAGCAGCGAGAGGGATTCGGACCGAGAAAGCAACGATTACCCCAATAATTTGAGCCAGGATGAAAGACTCGTGGATGAGGAACGTGAGAGTGAAGGACTAGAGTGCAGTGCAGGACGCATCTTTTTTCGCTCTGACCGTAACTTAGGTACAAGCTGGCTCATTGGATACCACACTCTCTCCTTTTTCTATTGTGGATCACGGATTTGTATTTTAAACCACCCCGGATACTATATCCTCTTAAAAATGAGAGTCGAGAACGCGAAATGGACATTCACAGTGACTTTTATCTCCACGACAATACATCGGCGAAGCACTTTAGCTACGGAGCTAACGTGATAGCATCAGGCTTAAGTGCAGATAGAAACAAAAGAAATAAACCCCTGACTGGAAGGATAGACAGAAGATCAACAATATTATTAAACCATGGACCTGTAACTACACGGTTAATGCTTTCCAGCCTGGCGAAGCTTAAAAATGCTGTTGCTAACGACGCCATTGAAGCTAACTTAGCAACGTGACCTCACAGAGCTATGCTAAAAATATTAGCTATCCACCTACGCCAGCCAGCTCTCATCTGCTCATCAACACCCGTGCTCACCTGCGTTCCAGCAATTGACGGAGCGACGAAGGAATTCACCCGATCATAGATGCGGTCGGCGGCTAGCATCGGATAGCGCGTCTGCTATCCAAGTCAAAGTCCTCCTGGTTGTGTTGCTGTAGCCAGCCGCTAATACACCGATCCCACCTACAGCTTTCTTCTTTGCAGTCTTCATTGTTCATTAAACAAATTGCAAAATATTCACCAACACAGATGTCCAGAATACTGTGGAATTTTGTGATGAAAACAGAGCTTTTTGTATTGGATACAATGTGTCCGCATACTTCCGTTTCAACCATTGACGTCACGCGCATACGTCATCATACATAGACGTTTTCAACCGGAAGTTTAGCGGGAAATTTAAAATTGCACTTTATAAGTTAACCCGGCCGTATTGGCATGTGTTGCAATGTTAAGATTACATCATTGATATATAAACTATCAGACTGCGTGGTCGCTAGTAGTGGGTTTCAGTAGGCCTTTAAGTCCTCCAGAAAGTCAAATAAGTAAACAACATAGAGTGACTGCTGAAGGGAAAAAATTGTGTTCCTAAGTGATATTGATTTGTTTTAGGAAGCAACGCTCATCAAAATGCATAATAAGCAATACAGACAAGGCGCATCAGGGCCAGAGCTGGTTTCATTGATATTGATTTGTGAATTAGCTAATGAGATGAGTGAGAAATGGACAACGGATTAGAGAAGGCATGAGGAAGCACATTCATCACGCGTCAATTGGTGATGCCCTAAGTAAATCCGGCGAGATGTAATCATTTTACAATGTGCGATAGGAACCAACCTACAGTATGTGCAGTATGCTTGTATGGAAGTAGCTAGAGGCAGTTCAATTGTCAACAATGCAAGTTTGGAATCGCAAAACACTCAAGTTTCAAGTTGATGAGGTTGTCAATTTTTGGGCCGATTAGCGTAAATAAGGACGGCAGATTTTGAGGCGGACCAAATCAAAGTGTTTGTTCGTGTAAGTCGGAGTTCTTTTTACCACAGCCTCTATCATCTACATTTCAATTTCCTCATCCGTCTATCCCTAATCGTTCCACCATCCCGCTCAAACTCACTGTTAATCATGCACTCATGTTCCCTAGACGTTAGAACAAATCCAATCAGCACATATGCTATTAGCTACTGCTACAGATTGCTACGTTAACTGAAACTGACATCTTATTTGCTACAGCTCAACCAGGACAAAACAGAGGTTTTTTGGTTTTAGGTCATGTAGGCCAGAGGGAGAAACTTTCACCAAAATGACCAAGGTTTTAAACCAACACAATCTATAAAAATAAAAAATCTGAGCGTGATTTTTGGCTCCGAGCTGACTTTCATCCCACATATTAAAAATATTACAAATATAGGTTTTTATCATCGTAAGTACATAGCCAGAGTCCGCCCATTTCTCACTCAGGCCAACACAAAGTTGCTAATGCAAGCTTTTATTTCCTGTTGTTTAGACTATTGTAATGCCTTGCCCCAAAAAATATTAGACCTGTACAATTGTTACAAAACTTAGCTGTACACGTGCTGACGAGGACCAGAGGGCGGGAGCACATTACACCAGTTTTAAAGTCGCTGCATTGACTCCATGTCCACTTCAAGGTCGATTTTAAAGTTCTATTATCAGTTTTTAAATGTCTTAATGGCCTTGCGCCGTCTTATCTAACAGACCTGTTTTTACCGTATCAACTCTTGCGGATCCTGAGGTCCTCTGGCACTGGCCTTTTATCTTGACCAAATTCCAGAACAAAGACTCACAGTGAGGCATCATGTAGCCACTATGCCCCCCACCTGTGGAACAGCCTGCCAGAGAGCCAGGACTGCAGAGACCATTGATTATATATACAGTATATATATATATACAGTATATATATATATATATATATATATATATATATATATATATATATATATATATATATATATATATATATATGGTAAAACTTTAGTATGGGGAACATACCCACCATTAATTAGTTGCTTATTAACATGCAAATTAGTAACATATTGACTCTTAATTAGTCATTATTAAGTACTTATTAATGCCTTATTCTACCTTATGGCCTTAAAGAAACATGATTTTTACTGACCATGTTAAACTCTTATGTTTTTCATTATATATATATATATATATATATATATTTATATATATATATATATATATGGTAACACTTTAGTATGGGGAACATACCCACCATTAATTAGTTGCTTATTAACATGCAAATTAGTAACATATTGACTCTTAATTAGTCATTATTAAGTACTTATTAATGCCTTATTCTACCTTATGGCCTTAAAGAAACATGATTTTTACTGACCATGTTAAACTCTTATGTTTTTCATTATATATATATATATATATATATATATATATATATATATATATATATATATATATATATATATATATATACACACACTACCGTTCAAAAGTTTGGGGTCACAATGAAATGTCCTTTTTTTAGAAGGAAAAGCACTGTACTTTTCAATGAAGATAACTTTAAACTAGTCTTAACTTTAAAGAAATACACTCTATACATTGCTAATGTGGTAAATGACTATTCTAGCTGCAAATGTCTGGTTTTTGGTGCAATATCTACATAGGCGTATAGAAGCCCATTTCCAGCAACTATCACTCCAGTGTTCTAATGGTACAATGTGTTTGCTCATTGGCTCAGAAGGCTAATTGATGATTAGAAAACCCTTGTGCAATCATGTTCACACATCTGAAAACAGTTTAGCTCGTTACAGAAGCTACAAAACTGACCTTCCTTTGAGCAGATTGAGTTTCTGGAGCATCACATTTGTGGGGTCAATGAAACGCTCAAAATGGCCAGAAAAAGAGAACTTTCATCTGAAACTCGACAGTCTATTCTCGTTCTTAGGAATGAAGGCTATTCCACAAAATTGTTTGGGTGACCCCAAACTTTTGAACGGTAGTGTATATATTTATTTGTATTTATTTTTTAAATTGTATTTATCACTATTACTATTACTCTCTCAATGTTATGTTTTCATTAACTTATTGATGTATAATTTAAATTAATTACATTTCATTTTTACACACATTTTATCATACGTTTCATGCTAAATGTGCCAACTTCACTGGTTTTGGGTTTTGTACTTTACTGACGCATATGATGTGGCCCCCGGGCCTTGATTTTAAGACCTGTGGTGTAAACTATTTAGTAGTACTCACAGCTCAAAATCGGTGAAATGGCGTTAATCAGTTGTTGCGCCTGAACTCATGTGTATAACAACAAGAAAGGAACCGTTCAAGATCTGCCTCCTTTCAAAGAGCCAAAAAACCTATCTTTAATTCGTACGTCACGAGACAATTTACTGAGGGGTCGGAAAAATACAGCTTCGAATGGCATCCTAATTTTTATAGATTTTCTATTTGGTTTCAAAATGATGACCCCCAGTGCCTAATAAAAATAAGAAAGTGAGGTGTATAGATAGAGTTCCAAGGTTGGTTCTGTGCGGGTCACAACCTGATGCTTTGGCGGTACATAAATCAACGGCTTCCACTCCAATACGTTTAAGTGGTTACTTGGCAACTGGAAGCACTGCCTTAATAATACAGTATATAGCTTCAGGACAAAGTTTGCACAGACTGGTAGTTTTCATTAGGATACCACACCTTTTTGGGTTTTTTCGTCCTCGATTCAAGCATGCTGACATAAAACATACTCAAACACACTGCCAACATGGTCTAACAATGTAATGGACATTTCTGTGATTGTGAGTATGAGAAAAGAATGAGATCATGCAGCTGGAGAGTGGCTGTCAAATTTGACAGTAAGGGAATGGAAGTGAGACGTTGTGAGAAAAGTGGACTTACAGCTATTATATCATTAAGAACAAGTTGTTGGACAGAAACATTGATTACAATTTGCTATAAATAAGGCCGCATAATGACGTGATTGAGTCTAATATGCATTGTAAATGAAAGTGTGACTAATAAAGTGTCATTTAGTGTAAGTATTATTGCTTTAATTCAAATGCACTATGTAACACACTGAAAAGTACATCTGTACTCTGAGAACATTGGACATTTGTGTTCCGTGTAACATGGCTATTTTTAATTTATTTTTTTATAAATAGATAAAAGAAAAAGGGCAGTGGTTGGTAAACTCTTTTTCACCAAGTACCACTTCAGAAAACACTTGGCTCTCCAAGTACCACCATAATGACCGACATTCAAATACAGTAGCACAGTAGGTCTAAATATGTCTTAAAAACATGGCATTTATTATTTTTGGCCACTTTAACATCACACACAGTTTTGAACAGTCATACTGTGTTTCAATATAGGAAAATAAAACACTGCACTTTAATCAAGTGATTATTTTTTTTTGGCGTACCACTAAATGGTAACACTAGTGGTACCCGTACCACAGTTTGAGAATCAATGAAACAGACCATAAACCAGATGATTTTTCTTTGTGCTTGTTTCATTGGTGAGCTATTAATGTGATAGCACTGAGAAAAACAATACAAAATATATACAGTATATACTGTACAGGCCAAAAAGTTTGGACACACCTTCTCCTTCCAGTACTCTGGAATGCCCTCCCGGTAACAGTTAGAGATGCTACCTCAGTAGAAGCATTCAAGTCCCATCCTAAAACTCATTTGTATACTCTAGCCTTTAAATGGACCCCCCTTTTAGACCAGTTGATCTGCCGTCTATTTTCTGCTTTTGCCCCCCCTCTTATTAGGTGTCCACAGATGACGCGCTAGCTGTTCAAAGTCGGGACCCGGGGTGGACCACTCATCTGTGCTTAAGTTGGGGACGTCTCTGCACTGCTGACTTGTCTCCACTCAAGATGATCCCCTATGGACTGTACTCTCGCACTATTAACTAGATCCACTCAACGCCCATTGCACCGGTCGCCCAGGGGGGGGGTCCTCACATCTGCGGTCCCCTCCAAGGGTTCTCATTGTATCCCACTGGGTTCAGTTTTTTCTTGCCCTGGTGTGGGATCTGAGAGACACTTGTGATTCAGGGCTATATAAGTAAACTTTGATTAGTTGATTGATTGATTCTCATTTCAATGCGTTTCCTTTATTTTCATGACTATTTACATTGTAGATTGTCACTGAAGGTATCAAAAGTATGACACCTGTGAACAGGGGCGCCGAAAAGGGGGGGTAAAGGAGACGGATTCTAGGGGCCCATGATGGAGGGGGGCCCAGAGAGGCCCCTAATGATGATGAAATTATAATACAGAAAAAATAATGACATTAAGTTATTAACTAACATATAATCACACATGTTTTATTTTCCATGTCCTGGTAACAGTACCTTTATTTGTTTTAGAAGCATCAACACCTGCAGGGCCCTCCCTTCCCCCCTCTATTTACGTAAAATGGTTCAGTCTGACTGGATCAGCTGCAGGGAGAGCACCGGCGATTTGTCACAGACAGCTCCACAGCGGGCAATGCGGAGGAGACAGCAGTATGCCTCAAAAATCAGGCAGCCAAAAAAGAAAGGAAAAGAAAATAAGAGAGGATAAGGAGTTGAAGGGTCGACAATATGTCACTCAATATTTCCAAAAAAAGGTGGGTTTGTTAGTTGTGGTGGAAAGTTATGCATATTAACTTTGTCTCTGTCTGTGGTAATAAGCTCGCTCACTTTTCTCACCATGTTAGCTCAAGAAAACTCTGGATTTTTACATTTTACTGCTATATTAGTTAAATAATCAATCCAGTCAAACATTTATCAAGCTGTTCTTATTCAATAATAGTTGATCTCCCCCTCTGTCAAAATGATGCCTCATTCTGAACGGAGTCAAGTGCACCAGCAGCAGCATCAGCTGTCTGTCAGCCCCCAACTCCCCCCTGCCCCTGAATCAGCCCCAGTGCCCCCACATGAGGAAGGAGGTGAGCAGCTGTGAAAAGTTGAGCAAGGACCAGTAATTGAAAAGTTGCAAAAGGAAGCTTGACTCAGTCTGCAATGTTATATTATATATATATATAATTACCATTCTTTCATAAATTAAGTCCTACTTAAATTATGAGAAATCATATATGGCCATTTTGTATTCTGATGGCGTTTTTGTTTTTGCTGAGATTTTTTTCTCTCCACTGATTATAATTGCTATTTTTTCATGGAAGAGTTTATTTCCAATTTAAGAATCAGTGGTGCAGCAAATAAATGACTCAAAATGAATTCCATTGTATTCAGAGTGCTCAGTTCTTCCCCTACTGTACATGTCAACTGTGATGCTGTTCTTCTTTCAAAAATATGGTAATGATAGTCAAAAATACCATTAAAATGCATAATTGCATGTAAAATAGCATCAACAAATGTTGCCGCTGTGTTGGGGGCCCTGTAAAGATTATTTTCATGGGGCCCAAAATCCCTAGCGGCGCCCCTGCCTGTGAAGTGAAAACCCTTCCAGGTGACTACCTCTTGAAGCTCATCGAGAGAATGCCAAGACTGTGCAAAACAGTAATCAGAGCAAAGGGTGGCTATTTTGAAGAAACTAGAATATGAAACATGTTTTCAGTTATTTCACCTTTTCATAACTCCACATTCATAGTTTTGATGCCTTCAGTGACAATCTACAATGTAAATAGTCATGCAAATAAAGAAAACCCATTGAATGAGAAGGTGTGTCCAAACTTTTGGTCTGTACTGTATATATATGTGTCCAATTGTTTTATTGTATCATATGGATACAACGCTCCCGGTCAAATTTTGCTGGCCAATTTGAAGACGCCTGCGGGCCGTAGCTAGAACGCCCCCAGCTCTAAATCATTATTACAGTTTTAAAATGAATGTTGTGAATTAATATACAATGAGTTTAATTTCAAATACAACAACATGTCTTCCATTTTTACAGCATTTTAATACAGAAACAGTCCATGGATAGCAACAGACCTCAGGCCTCGAATTTTAACTTTTTAAGGTCAAGGCAAGTGTTGCCTTAAAGGAGGGCTCATATTTTAGGGCACCAAGGCAAGTTAGAAGAGCACCAATGCAAACATTATTTTCTTTCTGATTGTTAAGTAAAGCAGTGTTGGGGTGTGAACGTAATACAATCATGTCATTTGTAATGTCTTATAAAAAGGCTATAGATAAACGTTATCCATATATTTATAGACAAATATTAGTTTTTTTTATTCTTTAATAACATCAACTTGTCAGCTTTTTGTCATTACATGATGCTTTTATCTCTATTTTTACATATTGATAGAGACAGTTTTTATTTGTTTTAAGTTATGTACATCATGTAGACCAGGGGTGTCCAAAGTGCGGCCCGGGGGCCATTTGCGGCCCGCAGCTAATTGTTTACCGGCCCGCCACACATTCTGGAAATACTATTGTAAAAACTAAAAATAACATTAAAAAAAGTGTAATGAGGTGAAATCTAACGAGAAAAAGTTGCAATGTTGACACAAAAGCTGCCATGCAGGCTGTTATTTTTTTCTTTTGTCTTTCTTTATTTTTTATTTTTTGCCATTGCTCCAAAAAAAAAATAATGACAAAAAATCCATGTTATAATGAATTATTTTCAGGGCTCCAATTACTTCAAATATTTCACTTTAAAATGTTTTATGTGGTAAATATTGCATATAGTGTGTAGTAGCCATAAAAAAACATTATAGTTTTCTTTGAAAAAAGCACATAAAACAAACAAAATAATAGTTCCAGCATAAAACCGACAGATATATCTGAAGTTGATCTCGTAACTTAAGTGTTGAAAGTAAAAGGAAAAACCTAATAAAAATGTATAATTTTATGAGTGGGGCACCTTTTGGATCCCAAATATGTTTAGTGATATTTTATTTATCTTTTCACTGTGATTACTCAAAAATATTAAATAATTAAAATCAATGGTGTCCTGCATTATTGATCTTTTAGGGCTCTAATGACTAAATACTGCATATTTCAGTTTTACTATAAAAAAAAAAAAGTTGTTTTTGACAGAAAAGCCATAAAACATTTTTATTTTATTTTGTATTACTTTATATCAACTTGAAGTTGATATAGAGATTTACTGTAAGCGTTAAATAATTTAAGAAAAATATGATCGGACTTATTTTTAACATTTTATGGTCCCCGGGACCTCTAAAGGTAAAATAAATTTAAAAATCCATATATTTTGTTATGGTTTGAAAATGAAAAATATCAAAATGGCCCCCACATGCTTAAATTTTACAGTGTGCGGCCCTCAGTGGAAAAAGTTTGGACACCCCTGATGTAGACGATGTATCGGGACAGATCCATTATGAGTTTGAGCAGAAATATGTCGTATAAGAATTAAGTATACACAATAACACATTAACAAAATGATGTCACGTGAATGATTTCTGAAGTGACATGAAAAAAAACAATTAATGTAAACAAAACATTGTGTTTAATTTTTGATATCAATCAATCAATCAATGTTTATTTATATAGCCCTAAATCACAAGTGTCTCAAAGGGCTGCACAAGCCACAACGACATCCTCGGTACAGAGCCCACATACGGGCAAGGAAAAACTCACCCCAGTGGGACGTCGGTGAATGACTATGAGAAACCTTGGAGAGGACCGCATATGTGGGTAACCCCTACTCTAGGGGAGACCGAAAGCAATGGATGTTGAGTGGGTCTGACATAATATTGTGAAAGTCCAGTCCACAGTGGATCCAACACATCAGCGAGAGTCCTGTCCATGGTGGGGCCAGCAGGAAACCATCCCGAGCGGAGACGGGTCAGCAAAATAAAACACAAAGCAGTTTGGCTAATGAAGATTAAGTCTAATAAACAAGCTTTGTTCTTCTCTAACGCCTCCCAAATGTTTCAGTACAACAGTTTGAAAAAACCCTGGAGTGATACCTCACACATCAAATAAACAATCTTCCCCGCCTGCGTTCAATTTGATGAGATGACAAAACATTACACTGATACCGTTTGCATTTAAATAAAGGAGGAGTGAACATCCCAGTAAACAAACTAAAGACTTTATAAACAACTTGTGACAACGTTCACGACACATCGCCTGCTGCAAAACATCAAATCGTTTTCTCCTTCGCTGTGTACTTTTAGTGTGGGGACAAGTGCGTCTGTCTCCAATATTGTCCACACCGGTCTCCATCTAAACACAGCAGTACGCTCTTAAAAGCACGGCTGGAAGCGAGGGGAAATGACGTTAAACCAAGCGCTTGGCTCCGTTTAACACGAGGGGAAATCTCCGCAGCAAAGTTGGTGACGTTGGTCCGCCATGATTATCAAGCCAAACGACGCTAGTGCGCATTGTCAAAAATGCATTAATAAATGACGTTTTTCGGTCATTAAAAAATTAAACGGTTTTATTTTTTTAAATCATCATTATACCGTTTATTGTTACATCCCTTGTCCAGTAACAAGTAAAAAGTCAAGGGCATGTTCTTCAAATGTTGGTAAATCTTTTGGGCATTACGGCAAATGACGATGCCGCGGTGCCCGGGTAAAATTCGAGCGCTTGAGACCTGATGATGTTGTATCAATAATGTGGATGAAATTGATGTGACACATTGCATACAGTGCAGGTGTACAATGGTCCCCAAAAAGTAGTTCTGACACACACTCACACACATTCAGCGTCGTCATGTTAACATGCGGTGTGATCGTTCATCACAGTCTGAAGCCCTCGCAGTGACCAAGTGATGGGATGATAAGAGAAAATGTGAAAAGGAGGGATTAAACAGAAAGGCGTGGACGGGGGCCGCATCACCGCAGCTTTATCAATCAGGCCTACTTTTACAGATGGGAGAAATAAGCAGAGGGGAGGAAATGAAAGGAAATTAATCATGTCTGCTGCAAAAAGGAGGAGAAAATGGGAGAAATAGGAGAGGCAAACCGGGGACGAGATAGGTGGTGATTAGGAAAAAGAGTAAGGAAGAAGCAATGAAAGGAATACAGATAAGTTCTTTTTATGGCCAAAGGGAAAGTCAGGTGTGGTATTCGGATACACGTGTGGACAAAAGTACTGGGACATCCCTTTTTGTAATCAATTAATCAATCAAGGTATGGGCTAGATCAGGGGTCACCAACGCGGTGCCCGCGGGCACCAGGTAGCCCGTAAGGACCAGATGAGTAGCCCGCCGGCCTGATCTAAAAATAGCTCAAATAGCAGCACTTACCAGTGAGCTGCCTCTATTTTTTAAATGTTATTTATTTACTAGCAAGCTGGTCTCGCTTTGCCCGACATTTTTAATTCTAAGAGAGACAAAACTCAAATAGAATTTGAAAATCCAAGAAAATATTTTAAAGACTTGGTCTTCACTTGTTTAAATAAATTCATTATTTGTTTTACTTTGCTTCTTATAACTCTCAGAAAGACAATTTTAGAGAAAAAATACAACCTTAAAAATGATTTTAGGATTTTTAAACACATATACCTTTTTACCTTTTAAATTCCTTCCTCTTCTTTCCTGACAATTTAAATCAATGTTCAAGTAATTATTATTTTTTTTTAATTGTAAAGAATAATAAATACATTTTCATTTAATTCTTCATTTTAGCTTCTGTTTTTTCGACGAAGAGTATTTGTGAAATATTTCTTCAAACTTATTATGATTAAAATTCAAAAAAATTATTCTGGCAAATCTAGAAAATCTGTAGAATCAAATTTAAATCTTATTTCAAAGTATTTTGAATTTATTTTAAAATTTTTGTTCTGGAAAATCTAGAAGAAATAATGATTTGTCTTTGTTAGAAATATAGCTTAGTCGAATTTGTTATATATTCTAACAAAGTGTAGACTGGATTTTAACCTATTTAAAACATGTCATCAAAATTCTAAAATTAATCTTAATCAGGAAAAATTACTAATGATGTTCCATAAATTCTTTTTTTAAGTTTTTCTCTTCTTTTTTTCGGTTGAATTTTGAATTTTAAAGAGTTAAATTGAAGATAAACTATGTTTCAAAATGTAATTGTCATTTTTTTCGTGTTTTCTCCTCTTTTAAACCGTTCAATTAAGTGTAAATATCATTAATTATTAATAATAACATAGAGTTAAAGGTAAATTGAGCAAATTGGCTATTTCTGGCAATTTATTTAAGTGTGTATCAAACTGGTAGCCCTTCGCATTAATCAGTACCCAAGAAGTAGCTCTTGCTTTCAAAAAGGTTGGTGACCCCTGGGCTAGATGAATTACTTGAACCTATGTGCAATAGAGACAAAAATATATACAGTACCACTACATTGGTTATTTTATATACAGATAAGAATATATGTCACGATAGAGTATTTTCTCCTAAAATGTTACACAAATATATATACTAGGCCTGTCAAAGTTAATGTATTAACTAGAGATGTCCGATAATGGCTTTTTTGCCGATATCCGATATTCCGATATTGTCCAACTCTTAATTACCGATTCCGCTATCAACCGATACCGATATATACAGTCGTGGAATTAACACATTATTATGCCTGATTTTGTTGAGATGCCCCGCTGGATGCATGAAACAATGTAACAAGGTTTTCCAAAATAAATCAACTCAAGTTATGGAACAAAATGCCGACATGGCACTGCCATATTTATTATTGAAGTCACAAAGTGCATTCTTTTTTTTAACATGCATCAAAAGAGCAGCTCGGAATTTGGGACATGCTCTCCCTGAGAGAGCATGAGGAGGTTGAGGTTGGAGGGGTTGGGGGGGTGTATATTGTAGCGTCCCGGAAGAGTTAGTGCTGCAAGGGGTTCTGGGTATTTGTTCTGTTGTGTTTATGTTGTGTTACGGTGCGGATGTTCTCCCGAAATGTGTTTGTCATTCTTGTTTGGTGTGAGTTCACAGTCTGGCGCATATTTGTAACAGTGTTAAAGTTGTTTATACGTCCACCCTCAGTGTGACCTGTATGGCTGTCGAACAAGTATGTTTGAATTCACTTGTGTGTGTGAAAAGCCATAGATATAATGGGAATGGGCCGGCACGCAAAGGCAGTGCCTTTAAGGCACGCCCCCAATATTGTTGTCTGGGTGGAAATCGGGAGAAATTCGGGAGTATGGTTACCCCGGGAGATTTTCGGGAGTCTTCCGGGAAAATCGGGAGGGTTGGCAAGTATGACTGGGAGACGCAACTGCTCTGTCACTCCGTACAGCGGCGTTTTAAAAAGTCATACATTATACTTTTTGAAACCGATATTACATTTTAAAGCATTTATCGGCTGATAATATCGGCAGTCCTATATTATCGGACATCTCTAGTATTAACTAATGTGATTCGTCACAAAACATTACAGCATTGATCATGTATACACGCAGATTAATCGCACAATTTGTTTTGCGCGCACATGCTCCTTTAACTTAATCACGGATATTTACCCGCAAGGCGGAGCAAGTTTGCTTCACGGTCAGTGCAGAGATCTGTGAGGTGACTCCGACTATTGTGCTCACAGGCAAATTGAATGTTTTACTTGTTTTAAGTGTTTTGGTCCTAAATGATCTCAGTAAGATATTACAGCTTGTAGCTGAGATTTTATGAGCTATATTGAGTAAAACATGCTTGAAACTAGAATATCAAGTGTTGCAAAGCTGTGTCATCAACACTCACAAGTATAAAACTACTTTTTTAAAGTAATAATTTCTTATTTCAAGCATGAAAAAAAATCATGACTTTGACACAATAGTGTCTCATAATTAAAACAGATGACAGCCAAATGGACTTTTCGGTTTTATTGTCAATGAAACAATAGCAAATATGTACTCTTATAGTAGTACAGTTGGCACAGTACAGTAAACTGACAGTTAATATTTAAACATTTAACATTTCTAACAATTTTGAACAGAAATAGTTCATGCACATTCAGATGAATTCTTCAAAATGACAATAAAAAACTTTTTGGCCAGGGGCCGGGCTGTATATATGCGCACTAATTGAATGAAAGAGCACGCACTTGGCGCGATGATGTCATGTTATCCATGGAAAAATGCATTTTTAGACCATGTGATTTGCCTGAGCGGCTAGGAGACCCCGAGAGTAACAAGCGGTTACCTTGTTGCCTTTCCATTAAGAACAATAAACTAGTTTTTAGTATAAGTTTGCTGGTTTCAAGAAACGTAATGCCGAGCGCATATCATTATGTCAAGATAATGGCACTAGCATTTACTTAATTTAAGAATATTTTTCAACATATTGAGCAAAAAGGTCTAATTTTTTTTTTTCTACCAAGAAAAGTGCACTTGTTATTAGTGAGGATATACTTATTTTAAGGTATTTTGGGGTTCATTGAAATTAGCTAATTTTACTTGTTTTGGAAAGTCTTGACAAGCCAAATTTTCTTGTTCTATTGGCAGATAATTTTGCTTAGTTCAAGTAATATACCCCTAATTTTTTATTTTTTTTTCTTGATTTTGAACACTGACTTTTTGCAGTGTGGTAATGTTCTAAGAACATATTCTTACTCCAGCCTGGCAAGGGCAACAGTGAGTCACAACAATGAGAATGGATAATGGGCCAATTAGCTGCATTTTTGTTACAAAGCTTTTATGAGTGGTTGGGGGACTCTAGCTAAAAAGGAAACACAAGCGTTTCACGTGTAAAGGAGTAAAATTGCGAGCAGACTGATGATTCAACTTCATGATTGCTAAAACAAATAAAAATAAATAAAAACACTACACTTGATAGAGACACAACTCAACAGTTTGTTCCCATTTACTCCTGGGGCCTCTTGTATTAAGAGTTGGGTGCATTTCCTACTAAAAAAATGCTCAAATCCAGTAAAACGTACAAATTCAGATGAATTACAATCACATACAATCACATTTACGTCCCAACCAAAGTGGAATTGACCGCACATGTTTGCATAACTGGGCATGCCCAGACAAGGCCTCCTTATAAATATGCAAATGATATTGAAATTAGCCATGTGCCTGAGTTTCCATAATCAGAAATCAGCACCAAGGAGTTCAGTAGGAGGTGCTTCTTTCTGGCATTCCCAGCTAAAGAAAGAGGGTTGAGTGGGATGAAGTGTGTGAGCCTGTCAATGCCTTGGTCGACGAGAACCAGGCTAAAATTAAAAGGAAATGGTCAGGTTGAAGGTGAAGAGGTCGATGGATGTATGTGGATTTAATAATAATAATAACAATTAGAGATGTCCGATAATATCGGACTGCCGATATTATCGGCCGAAAAATGCTATAAAATGTGATATCGGAAATTATCGGTATCGGTTTCAAAAAGTAAAATGTATGACTTTTTAAAACGCTGCTGTACGGAGTGGTACACGGACGTAGGGAGAAGTACAGAGCGCCAATAAACCTTAAAGGCACTGCCCATAATACCTACGGCTTTTCACACACACAAGTGAATGCAATGCATACTTGGTCAACAGCCATACAGGTCACACTGAGTATAAACAACTTTAACACTGTTACAAATATGCGCCACACTGTGAACCCACAATAACTCTACCGGGACGCTACAATATACAACCCCCCCCCCCCCCCCCCCGCTCCCGCCCACCTCAATCTCCTCATGCTCTCTCAGGGAGAGCATGTCCCAAATTCCAAGCTGCTCTTTTGAGGCATGTTAAAAAAAATAATGCACTTTGTGACTTCAACAATAAATATGGCAGTGCCATGTCGGCATTTTGTTCCATAATTTGAGTTGATTTATTTTGGAAAACCTTGTCACATTGTTTAATGCATCCAGCGGGGCATCACAACACAATTAGGCATAATAATGTGTTATTTCCACGACTGTATATATCGGTATCGGTTGATATCGGAATCGGTAATTAAGAGTTGGACAATATCGGAATTTCTCCCGATTTCCACCCAGACAGCAATATTGGAGGCGTGCCTTAAAGGCACTGCCTTTGCTTGCCGGCCCAATCCCATAATATCTACGGCTTTTCACACACACAAGTGAATGCCAGTCATACTTGGTCAACAGCCATACAGGTCACACTGAGGGTGACAGTATAAACAACTTTAACACTGTTACAAATATGCGCCACACTGTGAACCCACACCAAACAAGAATGACAAACACATTTCGGGAGAACATCCGCACCGTAACACAACATAAACACAACAGAACAAATACCCAGAACCCCTTGCAGCACTAACTCTTCCAAGACGCTACAATATACAACCCCCGCCCACCTCAACTTCCTCATGCTCTCTCAGGGAGAGCATGTCCCACATTCCAAGCTGCTGTTTTGAGGCATGTTTGAAAAAAATAATGCACTTTGTGACTTCAATAATAAATATGGTAGTGCCATGTTGGCATTTTTTTTCCATAACTTGAGTTGATTTATTTTGGAAAACCTTGTTACATTGTTTAATGCATCCAGCGGGGCATGACAACATAATTAGGCATAATAATGTGTTAATTCCACGACTGTATATATCGGTATCGGTTAATATCGGAATCGGTAATTAAGAGTTGGACAATATCGGAATTTCTCCCGATTTCCACCCAGACAACAATATTGGAGGCGTGCCTTAAAGGCACTGCCTTTGATTTCCGGCCCAATCCCATTTTCACACACACAAGTGTATGCATGCATACTTGGTCAACAGCCATACAGGTCACACTAAGGGTAGCCATATAAACAACTTTAACACTGTTACAAATATGCGCCACACTGTGAACCCACACCAAACAAGAATGACAAACACATTTCGGGAGAACATCCGCACCGTAACACAACATAAACACAACAGAACAAATACCCAGAACCCCTTGCAGCACTAACTCTTCCGAGACGCTACAATATACAACCCCCGCTACCCCCCTACTTCAACCCCGCCCACCTCAACTTCCTCATGCTCTCTCAGGGAGAGCATGTCCCAAATTCCAAGCTGCTGTTTTGAGGCATGTTTAAAAAAAATAATGCACTTTTTGACTTCAATAATAAATATGGTAGTGTCATGTTGGCATTTTTTTTCCATAACTTGAGTTGATTTATTTTGGAAAACCTTGTTACATTGTTTAATGCATCCAGCGGGGCATCACAACATAATTAGGCATAATAATGTGTTAATTCCACGACTGTATATATCGGTATCGGTTAATATCGGAATCGGTAATTAAGAGTTGGACAATATCGGAATTTCTCCCGATTTCCACCCAGACAACAATATTGGAGGCGTGCCTTAAAGGCACTGCCTTTGATTGCCGGCCCAATCCCATTTTCACACACACAAGTGTATGCATGCATACTTGGTCAACAGCCATACAGGTCACACTAAGGGTGGCCGTATAAACAACTTTAACACTGTTACAAATATGCGCCACACTGTGAACCCACACCAAACAAGAATGACAAACACATTTCGGGAGAACATCCGCCCCGTAACACAACATAAACACAACAGAACAAATACCCAGAACCCCTTGCAGCACTAACTCTTCCGAGACGCTACAATATACAACCCCCGCTACCCCCCTACTTAAACCCCGCCCACCTCAACTTCCTCATGCTCTCTCAGGGAGAGCATGTCCCACATTCCAAGCTGCTGTTTTGAGGCATGTTTAAAAAAAATAATGCACTTTGTGACTTCAATAATAAATATGGCAGTGCCATGTTGGCATTTTTTTTCCATAACTTGAGTTGATTTATTTTGGAAAACCTTGTTACATTGTTTAATGCATCCAGCGGGGCATCACAACACAATTAGGCATAATAATGTGTTATTTCCACGACTGTATATATCGGTATCGGTTGATATCGGAATCGGTAATTAAGAGTTGGACAATATCGGAATTTCTCCGGATTTCCACCCAGACAACAATATTGGAGGCGTGCCTTAAAGGCACTGCCTTTGATTGCCGGCCCAATCCCATAATATCTACGGCTTTTCACACACACAAGTGAATGCAAGTCATACTTGGTCAACAGCCATACAGGTCACACTGAGGGTGACAGTATAAACAACTTTAACACTGTTACAAATATGCGCCACACTGTGAACCCACACCAAACAAGAATGACAAACACATTTCGGGAGAACATCCGCACCGTAACACAACATAAACACAACAGAACAAATACCCAGAACCCCTTGCAGCACTAACTCTTCCGAGACGCTACAATATACAACCCCCGCCCAACTCAACTTCCTCATGCTCTCTCAGGGAGAGCATGTCCCACATTCCAAGCTGCTGTTTTGAGGCATGTTTAAAAAAAAATAATGCACTTTGTGACTTCAATAATAAATATGGCAGTGCCATGTTGGCATTTTTTTTCCATAACTTGAGTTGATTTATTTTGGAAAACCTTGTTACATTGTTTAATGCATCCAGCAGGGCATCACAACATAATTAGGCATAATAATGTGTTAATTCCACGACTGTATATATCGGTATCGGTTAATATCGGAATCGGTAATTAAGAGTTGGACAATATCGAAATATCGTCAAAAAAGCCATTATCGGACATTTCTAATGGAAAGGGTAAGGATGGAAAGGATAATGCAGGTATAAAGTAGACTAAAAACGTATAATAGTAGCAATATAAAATATAACATATATGTAATATTTGCATTATATGGGGTATTGGTAATGCAGTTAATGAGCCAAAGAGAAAACAGGAAAATAAAAACATTTACCTTACTTGGCGCTATAAGTATGACAGTAATCATCCCAGACTTCGGAAATGTCTATATGTTCGGAAAAGCTCTATATAGGTCAGGGGTGTCAAACTCATTTTAGATCGGGGGCCACATGGAGAAAAATCTACTCCCAAGTGGGCCGGACTGGTAAAATCACGGCACGATAACTTAAAAATAAAGACAACTTCAGATTGTTTTCTTTGTTTAAAAATAGAACGAGCACATTCTGAAAATGTACAAATCATAATGTTGTTGGGGTTTGTTTACACTTACATGTTGCGGTTAATTGTATTCTACCTTTATTAGTCGTTATTTATACTTTCTCAATAAATTATGTGATAATGTTCATCAGTCAGCTCATTGGTGTTCATTTTCAATGTATCAAGATAAAAAAATTATACCAAAATCAAATTACAGGATGTTATTTATGTAGTTTGCTAATTTTCCTCGACTGTTGCACTAACATCATGTGGTTTATTTTTTTTTTTTACATATGTAGCATCATCCACAAAGATACAAAGAATTGCTATTGTGACATCTAGTGGACACATTTAGAACAGCAGTTTCTTTCATTCAAAAATTTCGGCTCATTTTTATACTTAGCTAACTCATCCCGCGGGCCGGATAAAACCAGTTCACGGGCCTGATCCGGCCCGCGGGCCGTACATTTGACACCTCTGATATAGGTCAATGATGACAAAAACTAAGCTGTCACTCGTTAACCGAAAGGCACACTTCCTGATAAGCACAGTTTGGCGATTCACAGTCAAATAAAATGGCCGCTGTATTGGTCTAGCGTTTTTTTCCTAGAGTAGTACACACGTGAAGATATCTAAAGACACAGTATCACTCCACTTTAATAACACATCAATGCTTTAGTATTGTTTACGACCCATCACTAATATTAACTTGACAGCACAGCAGTGCCTCAATCAATTCACGAGCTCAGTTGGCTCTTTTGACCGAGCGCTTACCTCAAAAGGCGTGTATCTCAAATCAACGTCTCCTATTAAAATCAACTGAAATCAGTTGAAGAGGTGCGCTCTGGAGGGTGGCATTAGCGGGATGACGCGGGATGGGACAGGTGTGTCCTGATTGCCAGTCGGGGACAAGTGGGGGAGGCAGCGCTCAGGCCGGGGAGGAATTGGCAGGAAACGAAAACACACAGGAAGTGGAAACAAGAAAACGAGAGCTATGGAACGGGAATAGCACAAGCACAGAAAAATAAACACTAGTCCAAAACAGTCATGGAGGTTCATTACTAGGGGTGTGGGAAAAAAATCGATTTGAATCGCGATTGTCACGTTGTGCGATTCAGAATCGATTTTCATTTTTTAAAAATCAATTTATTTTTTTTTCTTCCTTTTTTTTTTTTTTTTTTTTTTTTTAAATTAATCAATCCAACAAAACAATACACAGCAATGTCATAACAATGCAATCCAATTCCAAAACCAAAGCCGACCCAGCAACACTCGGAACTGCAATAAACAGAGCAATTGAGAGGAGACACAAACACCACACAGAACAAACCAAAAGTAGTGAAACAAAAATGAAAATTAACAACAGTATCAATATTAGTTACAATTTCAACATAGTAGTGATTAAGAATCCTTCATTGATATTATCATTTATAAAAAAAAAAATAAAAAAAGAACAATAGTGTCACAGTGGCTTACACTTGCATGGCATCTCATAAGCTTGACAACACACTGTGTCCAATATTTTCACAAAGATAAAATAAGTCATATTTTTGGTTCATTTAATAGTTAAAACAAATTTACATTATTGCAATCAGTTGATAAAACATTGTTCTTTACAATTATAAAAGCTTTTTACAAAAATCTACTACTCTGCTTGCATGTCAGCAGACTGGGGTAGATCCTGCTGAAATCTATGTATTGAAGGAATAGAGAATCGTTTTGAATCGGGAAAATATCGTTTTTGAATCGAGAATCGCGTTGAATCAAAAAAAATTGATTTTGAGTCGAATTGAGACCCCGAGAATCGATATTGAATCGAATTGTGGGACACCCAAAGATTCGCGGCCCTACTCATTACAGTCTTATTGTATGAAAAAACAATAATACTAGTACTAATAACAACTACTGTAGTTTTATGACGTAATGTAACTAACGCACAGTATTTACTAGGGTTGTACTGTATACCGGTATTGGTATAGTACCGCGATACTAATGAATCCTATTAGGTACGATACCGACTCTGAAAAGTACCGGTCGACCACCGTCGTCGTCACGTTATGACATTGCTGGTTTACGGGCAGACGAGCATGTTCGGCAACGCACGATCACTGAGTACTTACAAGCAGACACAGTGTGTAGACAGAAAAGGGAGAACGGGCGCATTTTGGCTTAAAAACTGACAATAAAGGTGAAGCTATAACACTGAAACGCCCTCAGGAAGAGGTGCTTTAAGACATGGCTAGCTCGGCAGTGTTTTAGCTACTTCGAAATCACTAATCCTCGCCTCCATGGTGACAAATAAAGTATGTTTCTTACAAGTATCATCCCTGCAGGACGAGGAATAGCTAAACATGCTTCACTACACACCGTAGCTCACCAGCGTCAAAATGTAAACAAACACCATTGGTGGATTTACACCCAACATCCACTGCAATGATACCAATTATAATAGTGTGTCTAGTCCGGGGGTCGGCAACCCGCGGCTCTAGAGCCGCATGCGGCTCTTTAGCGCCGCCCTAGTGGCTCTCTGGAGATTTTTCAAAAATGTATGAAGAATGGAAAAAGATGAGGGGGAAAAATCAATTTTTTTGTTTCAGAATGTTTTCTGTGGGAGGACAAACATGACATAAACCTTGCTAATTGTTATAAATCACACTGTTTATATTAAACATGCTTCACTGATTCGAGTATTTGGCGAGCGCCGTTTTGTCCTACTAATTTTGGCGGTCCTTGAACTCGCCGTATAGTTTGTGTCCATGTATAACTTTCTCCGACTTTCTAGGACGTGTTTTATGCCACTTTTTCTATCTCATTTTGTCCACCACACTTTTAACGTTGGGCATGAGTGCACAAAGGTGAGTTTTGTTGATGTTATTGACTTGTGTGGAGTGCTAATCAGACATATTTGGTCACTGCGTGACTGCAAGCTAATCGATGCTAACATGCTATTTAGGCTAGCTATATGTACATATTGCATATGCCTCATTTGTAGCTATATTTGAGGTCATTTAGTTTCCTTTAAGTCCTCTTAATTACATTTATATCTCATGTAATATGGCTTTTAATTTTTTGCGGCTCCAGACAGATTTGTTTTTGTATTTTTGGTCCAATATGGCTCTTTCAACATTTTGGGTTGCCGACCCCTGGTCTAGTCAATACTACTATGATTACGTCAATATGTTTTGGCATCACAACATCTTCTTTCGTTTAAAAAATAATAATATTATGTTTATAAACTCAGGAAATATGTGCCTGGACACATGAGCACTTTGAATATGATCAATGTATGATTCTGTGACGACTTGGTACCGGATTGATACCCAAATTTGTATCCCCGAATGTAAAGAAGAATAAATGATTATTACATTTTAACAGAAGTGTAGACAGAACATTTTGAAAGAGAAAGTAAGCAGATATTAACAGTAAATGAACGAGTAGATTATTCATTATTTTTTTACCACTTGTCCTTAATAATTTTGACAAATAAATAAAACGATAAATGACACAATATGTTACTGCATATGTCAGCAGACTAAATTAGAAGCCTTTGTTTGCTTACTTACTACTAAAAGACAAGTTGTCTTGTATGTTCACTATTTTATTTAAGGAAAAACTTGCAATAATAAACATATGTTTAATGTACCGTAAGATTTTTTGTTAAAATAAAGCCAATAATGCAATTTTTTGTGGTCCCCTTTAAATAATTTTGGTACCAATACTGGTACCAAAATATTGGTATCGGGACAACACTAGTATTTACTTTAGAGAGTGGACTTCCACGGTACCTCCTTCCATCTGATTCTCCATCAAACACACCAACCGTAGCTTTTCAATATTTTCATGGATACAGGTCCACTGTTTAGATATTATTTTAACATCATAGACACATGCTACTTCAGTGCATTATGGTGCAGACACGCAGTGATACGCTCGAAATTGCTTCCAACTTGACTGCACTCTTTGATGATTTTTATTGTCAATGAATATTATTCACTTCTTCTTCTCAGCACTATATTTCAGACTCACTTCCTTCCTCCCAATAGTTGGAAAAACAAACGTTATGTTCATCTGTAGCTATACGCTAACGCTACCGACTAAGCATACTTGCCAAAATAGAGATGTTCAAATTCAGGAGATTTTGGGGTGGGTGGGGTCGGGGTGGGCGGGGCCAGAGGTAAGGGGGGAGGAGTATATTTATAGCTAGAATTCACTGAAATTCAAGTATTTCTTATATATATATATATATATATATATATATATATATGTATATATGTATATATATATATATATATATATATATATATATATATATATATATATATATATATATATATATATATATATATACTAGAGGAGTGTTGTGTGTATATGTGTAAATAAATGAACACTGAAATTCAAGTATTTCTTATATATATATATATATATATATATATATATATATATATATATATATATATATATACATATATATATATATATATATATATATATATATATATATATATATATATATATATATATATAAATGAACACTGAAATTCAAGTATTTCTTATATATATATATATATATATATATATATATATATATATATATATATATATATATATATAAGAAATACTTGAATTTCAGTGTTCATTTATTTACACATATACACACAACACTCCTCTCTACTCATTGTTGTATTTTTTTATTTAATTTTTTAAATTTTTTTTATTAATCAATCAACAAAACAATACACAACAATACCACAATAATGCAATCCAATTCCAAAACCAAACCCGTCCCACCAATGTTAGGAATAACAACAAACAGAGCAATTGAGAGCAATTGAGGACACACAAACATGACACGGAACAATACAAATGTAGTGGAACAAAAATGAACATTATCGACAACAGCATCAATATTATTAATAATTTCAAAATAGCAGTGATTAAAAAAAGTAAATAAATAAATAAAAACCCTCATTGATATTATCATTAAAAACATTAATAAAAAATAATTAAAAAATTAGAAATGAACAATAGTGTCACAGTGGCCCACACCTGCATCACATCTCGCAAGCTTGACAACACACTGTGTCCAATATTTTCTACAAAGATATAATAAGTCATATTTTGGTTCATTTAATAGTTGAAACAAATTTAAATAATGGATCCCATATTCCAATATATGACTCATTATTATCTAAACTAAATGCAGTTTGTTCTACTGATATCATCTCCATAGCTTGTGTATACCAGTCAGTATGAGTTGGACTAGCAACATCTATCCATTTTTTAAACATTACCCTTTTTGTTATTATGCATATTGAAAGAAAATCATTTTTACTCTTTGATGACACGTTACTAAATTGATGGAGATCCCCAAGAATACAAGTTTGCAGTGTCATTGGGATGTTTAAATTAAGGAATGTGATTGCTTCTTTTGTTGTTTTCAACCAAAACTCTTTTATTCTCTGACATTCCCACAATAAATGAACAAGAGTTCCCTCAGCTGCCCGACACTTCATACATAACTTGCTATCTACTACACCAATTTTAAACAGCTGAGAAGATGTAAAATACAACCTATTCAATATCTTAAATTGAGTCAGTTTATCTTTAATGCTTCTAAAGGGCTTATTGGCATTTTTCCAAATATCATTCCATGATATGCCTCTTTCATCGAAAATGTTTAAGTTGTATTTGAAAGTGCAATGCTTTGCAGCCAGTAGCACAGCTTTTGAAGGAGCATAGGTATGGGCAGTGTAATATTCTGGGTTGGAGTCAATAACCAGGCGAGGTGACAAAGTTACGTCTCTTTACTTCATACTTTAGAACCGACTCCCACACTTGCCGCCAGGGTGCGCAATACAACGTAAACCGTTGGCCAACCAAAAAGTAACCACAGAACACTATACGGTATAGTGTTCTGTGGTTACTTTTTGGTTGGCCAAGCGGACGTGACGACAGGCTGTCCTCACTCAGGTCCACACGGACCTGGAGGGGGCGTGCCTTAAGTCCGGCTGGAAATCGGGAGGAATTCGGGAGAATGGTTGTCCCGGGAGATTTTCGGGAGAGGCACTGAAATTTGGGAGTCCCCCGGAAAATTCTGGAGGGTTGGCAAGTATGCGAGTAAGACCAGATGTTTTGGTCGGATCTTACTGTGTTTACTGTGACATTAACCACACCAACTAATGGCGAAGATAAATGTGACTCAAATTTTGTTGGCAATTAGATGAGAGACAGCTCTTCTCATTCTTAAGTTGAGGTACCGCTGTACTAAAGTGATTTCCCTTTTCCCCTCTTGCAAAATCAAGGAATAAAACGCTCAAGAGCATCACAGCCAAATCCGACCCAATCTGTATGTAAAACACACAAAACGAGTAAAACAACATGCCACATATGCACGAGTGTCATTCAGAGCTGGTTGAAGAGCGGTGAAATGGACGGATGTTGTATGAAGTAGGAGTGAGGAGGCATGAGGGAGCCAACAGCGAGTAGATCAAGCATGAATGATAAAATCAGGAAAAAAAAGATTGGATTCCGGTCACTCCCACTCATTCAGTCTACAAACACAAACACTGGCATCATGGTGTACAAATACAGTTGAATAGCGTCATTCTCTTGGCTTGACGGGTAGTGTGACCAATTCATTACCATGCTGCACAGCACATCACCTTTTGAGACGAAGCGAGGCATTGTGAAAGATACGGGGAGGATTCAGAAGCATCACTCCCGTCTCTTGACTTGTATCACCGAGCGTCTTTGTCCCTCACTTGGCCTTCATTAGGCAGTCAGGGAGCGCTCATGTCTCTGCTAGAACAATCACTGTAATTTGGTACTTTCTATCCTTCGCATGCTTGTCTAGTCTGGAAGGGTTTTGCAAGTCACTCTTATACTTTAATGATAAAAAGGCAAGATTGACTACAGCAGTGGTTCTCAATTATTTTCCGTCATGCCTCCCCTAAATTGAAATATTATTAATATTTAATATTTATATATAGATATACACGTACGTGTCAAGCTGGTTGTTGACTTGCATTTACAAAGAAAATTAAGATATTCATCTAATAAAAAAGGATATTATATATCCTCATTACCTATCATATTTACAGAAAACTTAAGGGGTACATGGTGTATACTTTGTCATAGTTCCTGGTCAGCCTATTGAAAACTGCTGCCACTAGATATATCATACTTGCCAACCCTCCCGATTTTCCCAGAGAGACTCACAAATTTCAGTGCCCCTCCCGAAAACTTCTCCCGATTGCCACCCGGACAACAGTATTGGGGGCGTGCCTTCAAGGCACTGCCTTTAGCGTCCTCTACAACCTGTCGTCACGTCCTCCATACAAACAGCGTGTCGGCCCGGTCAAATGTTATATGCGGCTTTAACACACACGGCAGTGAATGCACGGCATACTTGAGCAACAGCTATACAGGTCACACTGAGGGTGTCCGTATAAACAACTTTAACACTGTTAAAAATATGCACCACACTGTGAACCCACACCAAACAAGAATGACAAACACATTTCGGGAGAACATCCGCACCGTAACACAACACAACAGAACAAATACCCAGAATCCCTTGCAGCACTAAATCTTCCGCGACGCTACAATATAAACCCCCGCTACCACCAAACCCCGCCCCCCAACCCCGCCCCCGCCCATCCCCCATCTCCCGAATTCGGAGGTCTCAAGGTTGGCAAGTATGAGATATGTATATCTGTATCATAATATATTGGTGGTACTGTATGTAAATGATAATTGAACCATTAAAAAATTAAACATACAAGGCTCCTAATTTAGCTGCTGAAGTGCGCTGTAACATATTGCGTCATTTCAAGTTGTATTATTTTCGCAAAACTAGTATTAATCTTCTGTTGTAACATCGTTCTACTTACACTTCTGTTAAAATGTAATAAACACCTATTTTTCTGTTGTTTTAATACATTAGTTTTGGCCAATACTCCAAATTTGGGTATTGTTTGGTCAAATGTTGGGAACCGATACAAATGATGATGGAAATGATGTATTTTTCTTTATAACATTGATGCAAATATGAAGGTTTGATTATTGATACTATGTGACATGCATAAGAGACACTATAAGACATGACGAAGGGACTTGTACAGAGTTAAGTCATTTGATACGAATGCAATGGACAGAACTACAAGAATTGAATTTTAATGAGAGATAACTTGGGAGACCACTGGTATGTAATTACTATTGTTGATCCTAACATACGGCTACAGATAAATACTATGTATTTTGATCATTATTTGATGCTATTCTTCTTTGGTTTAAGGTTATCAACCTATCCTGTAAATCTCCTGTAATAGAAGTAGTGTGAAACAAACCCTACAAAATCTACTAGAGTTGAGTTGATAAAGCGTCCTCTACGATCTTCTCAGCCTTTTCAAGGGCAGGCGGACAAAACACTAAAGAACTTGACAGTTGACAACCAAGGGAGCGGTTACTTTAAAATGGATAAAAGTCCCTAAGAAATCTTCAGATCAACACTGCCGACACATATAATAAAGATCCTCTAAAAATGGAGGAACACATGAAGGATCTCAAAAGACAAATAACTAATACAAAAGGTTATTTCACAAAGAAAGCCAACCTTATCGTCAGAAAGGCATGCAATGTGACGGAAAAAGAGTTGATAGAAGAGTTTGATAAATTCAATCATCTCCATAACCAATTGCATGAAGCAACACTGACTTCAGTAATGAAATAATTGAAGCTAAAACATTGGATGATCAAGATTGACGTAAAGTACTTGGGTATTGAAAAAAATCATCCAGCACAACCTCCTGACAAGATACAGTGAACATGGTCTTATAGTAAAAATCAAAAAGGCTTAACAAATTGCCATCGAAATTGAAAACATGTCCCCTGCAACTGATGAAGCCAGTACATTATGTCCTCAAGTATTTAGTGAACATGTGCAGAATGCAACCTACGCTACATTTGCTTGGAGGCGTTCGTTTGTCAAACAGCAGTTAGAAGAATTAAAAGACAGAGTCCGAGCTGTCGACATGACGGGAGAAAAGATTAAACTAAGAGGAGCAAAAGAAAATCATACGGGCCCTGTCATGGTCCAAGTTTAATGCCCCCACTCGACATCTATTCCATAATTATCATCTCTTAAGACTGACAGAGTTCAATATTTACCAAAATGCTTGTTTAACCTATCAAGTCATTCACAGGCTGAATCTTAGGCTCTGTAGCTTGGTTCCTATCTACCATCCCCAGCATGCCCACAACACTCGTAACTTAGATCTGATATCAGGTAAACATCGTCTACTGGCTTGTACCGCTCGAAGTGTTGTATGCAGGGGACCAAAGATTTGGGACCGGCTTATTGAGAGCCTCAAGATGCTGAATCCATTCTCCAACTTCAAAAAGAAACTGAAAACTTACCTATTAACCACCTATCTCTAATGCCTCATGTGGGGTAGACTACTGTTGGGTTTTGCATGGTTGAATGAATGTATGTGTGTATGTGTATGCTTGCTTTAGTACTATTATCTTGTGTTTATCATATAGCGTTGTTGTTTTTTTGTTTTTGTTGTTGTTGTTGTTGTGCTTTCTACCATGTTTCATCATTTCATCATTCCATGTATATACTGTCTTTTGGACCCCCTGTCAAAAGCTTCTTCTACCTCAGGGGTCGGGAAACTTTTTGGCTGAGAGAGCCATGAAAGTCAAATATTTTAAAATGTATTTACGTGAGAGCCATATAATATTTTTTAACACTGAATACAACTAAATGTGTGCATTTTTAAGTAGGACCAACATGTTTAGAGTATAATAAGTCTTTTTTTCTTTTAATAACGTTATCCTGAAGCTAACCATTAATAAATAAAATACTTCTTACCATTAATGCGACTTCTGGAACAGGTGTGGTAGAAAACGGATCGATGGATTAAAATGCATGAGAATTTTTATATTTTGTACGTTATTTTTAACACTGTGATTACCAGCGGAATTATTCATTACTTATCGTGTTAAGCAATGTCAGCTAAGATTTATCTGAGAGCCAGATGCAGTAATCAAAAGAGCCACATCTGACTCTAAAGCCGTAGGTTAGAACAGGGGTAGGGACCCCTGTTCTAGCTTATTTGGGGGACCCCTTCACGTACCAACATCGTTAAATGATGATATTCACTACTATTGTAATTGTTATATGGTATTGTGAATAAACTTGAAAACTTGAAACTTGGGACACATTGCCTGTTTGAGAAAGCCAAAAAGCTTTCACCAGAAACCCATCCTGTAAAGACAAAAGTAATTTGTCTACCTGTATTCCATGGCTGCAACAGACACTACTACAGATGGAAGAAAGATTGGGAATCCCTTCAAAAACAAGGAAATCCACATTGGTCAGCCGAAGCAATGAAGATACAACTCCTAGATAGCATAAACGAAAAGATAACAAAAGACCTAAGATTAGTGCCCTACTCTACTGGAGCAGAGATTTACAGTCTTAGGGAACAAGTATGTAAATACTTCAACCATCACATCTGAAATTCTGAAAGAACTACAAGAACTACCTGCCGTAAGGGGAAACAATTGAACACAGGTTTTTGAACTTATAAGAAATGTAGTAAAGGCTCTAAGTGTTAGGAAACTCTGGTGTGGTAGAAAACCTACTTACTGTGCTATCAGTGGAAAGTAAACTACCCCAACTCATCCTAGGAGATTGGTACAACTTAAAAGGAAACCAGAAAATATTGTTACAATAAGCAACCAGTTTGGCAAGTAGTTAACTTTCCTGAAGGATCAAGAAAGCATTCTTGTGCAATTTGCACAACGTAATGTACACTGCTCGAAGCAAGCATTCAGTAAAACCTCCACCTTAACTGAAAGTCAATGCATTGTGTGTGGTGACGATCGACATCATGACAAAATATTTTTCTGCGGGAAATTTAAAGACCTTGGACTACACGAAAAATGACTGTTGTAGAAAATATATAGGGGCCTGTAATGTGTGGCTAAATTGTCGCAATGAAGGGAAACGCTGGAAAAAACATAGCTGTGTGCGAGAGCGATCCCCATTACCTCCTTTGTCCGAAGAAGGGAAGAGTTGGTAACAGAAAGAAATAGATTGTGGCGCACTTTACACAACGAACAAATGAAAATCAGGCAAAACCTGAACATGATGAGGAAGTCTAGAGAATCTTAAGAAAACATTTACAAACAGCCATAACAAGACATACTGACCACACAGATGATGAAACAGTCCTGTTAATGTCGCTGGAGGTAACCATATAGGCAATAAACTTCTTCCTGAAGCCTTGGGTTCGATCAGGTCAAAGTGGGAGGAAAATCGACATTGAAGCTCCAACAGACAATCAATCGAACACTGTTCTCTCAAACCAAATGAAAGATAACGACAACAAAGCCAGAGGCCTTGGCTATCATGTAGAAAATGGATTCGAGTCCACATCAGAGGTGTGGACTCGAGTCACATGACTTGGACTCGAGTCAGACTCGAGTCATGAATTTGATGACTTTAGACTCGACTTGACAAAATGTAAAGAGACTTGCAACTCGACTTAGACTTTAACATCAATGACTTGTGACTTCACTTGGACTTGAGCCTTTTGACTTGACATGACTTGCTACTTTCCCCAAAACCTAAAGCTTAAAAAGTTATTTGGGAGCGCTCCGTAGCTTTCATTTTGTACGTGTCTGTCTATCAGCGTGTGTGCTGCGTGTCAACGTGTGTGCTCTCAGTACAACAGCCAATCAAATTAGATCTACATTGTTTTCATCACACAGCATTCAGCCAATCAAATTGCAGGACAACCAATGAACAAGAGTTGTCAAACAACGCGCCAGTGAGAAAGATTTATACCAAAGTTGGTTTCGTTCGGGTATAAAAACTACGACTTGGTCAACAAAAAACGAATTGCCGTATGCAAATCACGCAGTTCGAATATTACAGACGGAGACGCAACAACTTCCAACTTCGTTTGACATTTGAAGTTGCACAAAGAAGGGTAAGTTTTGAATGTAAGATAACGTTTATTGGCTAAGTAACGTGACTTTTATTTGCTGTGTAGTTAAATCAGTGAGGCTGTAAACTCACTGCTAACGTCATAACCATAGACATCTTATAAGTAGACGCAGCATCGAGCACTACTGCCTACTGGCGCAGACGAGACGCGGGGCCGCCATCTTGGAGTGGTGATCCGCTCCACTCAGTGCAATTCATTTGGCAGGAGCAATGAACTGTCAGCGCATTTAATTCATTTTACCTCACTGAATACCACTCATTTTCACGCGCTTTTTTCGCATACGTGTAGCTATGATAACGGACACATGTTTTATTATTCATAGTTTGCTTAACAGTAATATAATATTCTTATATGCTATAAGTGACCAGACGTCCGAGATCAAAACTGGGAATATAAGCCCAGAGAAGGGGGAAAAAAACGGTCAGCTATTTTTAAGTTGAAGAAACAATATGATTACGTTATATATACATGCTACATAAACAATGTATGAATACATTAGATATCTATATATCTTATAGACCGTATCTCTGTTGCTGCAGCAGCAGAGAGTTTATTCTGTCTTGACACTTTGTATTGATATTTTGTATTACATTCTTCCCTTAAATGATAATGTTTACAGTGATTGTTATATATGTATTTTTTATGTATGTCGCTTTGGATAAAAGCGTCTGCCAAATACTTAAACTTATATAAACACCTGAAACTCTTTATATCAGCTAAAACCACCAATCTGTTTCACTGGATTCAGAATAAAACCAAATGCTGTCTTACCCAACAATGTTAGTATTTGAATATTGGTACTTGAAGACTTATTCCTGGTTACATTTATACTGTTAAGAAAGTATTGTCTTATATTTTGCCTAAAATGAGAATGCATCATAATCAGTGGCGGCTTGTGAATTTTGTTTTAGGTGGGGCTGAAAGTTTGTAAACCAAACCCCTGTAGGGGCGTCATCCTCCCCCAGAAGATTTATTTGTGATTTTCACATACAAATATTGAAGATCTTTGCTCCTTCTCAACTCTGTGGTGATGTTATTTTCATAAAATACAACCAATAGTACATTAATGTTAAATCTTACTTGTGAAAAGTAATCCCCCGATTCCTATTTTCAACAGTCCGCTCATTTGAGCAGGAAAACGCTGAACACCAGCCCGGCATCTTTGTTTCCTACCTGTCAACTGTCAGTTTAGGCTGCTCGCCGGCTCCTCATCACCACTTCAAGATGCAATTTGCTCGCGTCACAGCAACCAATACTGCGTCTACTTATAAGATGTCTATGGTTATAACATCATTTCAAACACAGCAATATGTTGCGTCCACTGCAGTTTGCTACCTTATTCATACTTTTTGTCAAGTGATTTTTTTAAGCAGGGTTGCATGAGGTACCAAACATAACGTTACGTTAGTCAATGTATCACACACAGTAACATAATGTTAGACGGCGGTCAGCAGCACCGCATATTTTAGCCACTTACAAAAAGACAAACATAGTCAAATAAAGGTCAGTTAAAATTTATACTATATTAAGAATATGTGTACATATTGCATAGGGCCCTGACATCTAAAAAGTACAACTCTGTTCATTGTTATGTTCATGTATTTGTTATGTTTTTCATGTGTACGCACACATAAACACACATACAGTATGAGATGAGATCAATGAGATAAGGTAAGAACAGAATAGAAACTGCTGTGGAACTAGTTACAATGCAATATGCCATGGAAATACAATGTTAACACTTTTGTACAAATAAGTACAGTTGCACTTGTTTTTGCAAATGTGTTTATTCTGTAAAGGAATGAGTTAAATGTTTAAAATTGTTTAAACTATTAAAATGACTGGTTAATAGTGCTATTATGAATTGCAATGTCAGTACTATTTTTTTTCCTGCTATTTCAAATGCACTTGTTTTAATACATAAATACAGCGGTTTAAAAGCATACACAATCTGTGTAAAAATATTAGTCTGTGGTTAAAAGGACTTGAAAGGACTCGAAACTCAAAATGCAGGACTTGTGACTTGACTTGAGACTTTCCAGTCTTGACTTTGGACTTGACTCGGGACTTGCCTGTCTTGACTCGGGACTTGACTCGAGACTTGAGGGCAAAGACTTGAGACTTACTTGTGACTTGCAAAGCAATGACTTGGTCCCACCTCTGGTATACATAATGGCATTGATTCAGTTTTCCCAGAAGAAAATAAAAATGAGAATTGGAGATAACCTACACATTGAAGAAGTGCGACACAACACACCAAAAAGAGAACTCTTGAGCCGAGTTGCTGGACTTCATGATCTTACTAGCCTTGTTACTCCCACTAAGCAAAGGGGAGTGATCCTAGTGAGGAAAGCATTTCAAGAAGTAGGGAAAAGGGAAGTCAACTCGCGAGACATGGGACAAACCACTCTCTAACAACCTCAAAGAAGAAGCTACAAAGCTATTTGAGGACTATGTGCAACTTGCAGAAATTAAGTTTCACAGGAGCCTCACACCACCAAACTGGCTCGAAGAACCTGTCGGAATCACTTTTTCTGATGGCAGCGACAAGACATACGTAATGTACTTAAGATGGAAAACCAACAAAATAATTTAAGTAAGACTTGTGGAATCTAAGGATAAGATCAATTGCTGGTTCCACCTGGTCGGCAGTCAAACTATCCTTGGAGCTATACAAAGAGACAGCTATGGATATCAGACATTTTTGCAAACAGAATTGGAGAAATCCGAAAATGCGGACGTGAAAGATTAGTGGCGGATACCTAGAAAAGTAAATATTGCTGAAATCATCACAATGGGATGTACTACTGAAGAACTAAATGAGAATTGCAAAATGGAACAGAGTTCCTGAAATGGCCGTTAAAAGATTGGGCAAAAAACTCAGCTGCTCAAGTTGTAACACAAGTCAGAGAAAGTGTAAGCAAACTCCAGAAAAAGGCATTCCCAATTACACTCATAGGAACTACCATCTTACAAATGTGTCAAAGCACAACCTCAACTAATTCAATCATGGAAACATAACCTTATCGATGTAACAAGATTCAGCAACCTCCCTAAATTGGTGAAAGTAATTACCTTAGTATGGCGGGTGGCAAGACAATGGCTTACTTTATAGAAAAGGGAATGTGGTCAACAAAAGTGGGAGGCAAAATGCAAAGCAAGCAACATCGTCAATTAAAGAATGAGAAGAGGGACTAAGAAATGTCTTCCTTTCAGTTCAAAGCGACTCTTGAAAAGCAGTGGCAGAACCCAGACATTTATTTAGATCAGGGGTGTCAAACATACGGCCCGCGGGCCGGAACCGGCCCCCAAGGAGGTTCGATCAGGCCCGCAGGATAATTTGAAAGTGGAAAAAATGCATAAAAGACATGGAATTAATATTTTTAATTCGCTGCAATTCATGGATTATCCGCTAAGGGGCGCACTCTTTCCATCAGAGTAGAAGACAAGCCGCATCACTGAGACAGACTGAAAACAGCAGACGGTATCAATGCGCCATCTGCTGCTTGTTACGACGTTGTTAATACCTTGGTCTCTACCTCTCCGCTACACCCTCATTAGCCAAAATGTCGTTATCCAAACGGAGAAAAGTAGATAAGGAGTGTAGAATTTTCAAAGAAAAATGGACCACGTCCTATTTATTTACAGAGATGCACGGAAAACCTTCGTGCTTGGTGTGTTTGCAACAAGTTTCGGTATTGAAGGAATAAAATATTCGACGCCACTACGAGACTCATCACAGCGAAAAATATGACGGCTTACTACTATGACTACTGCGGGAGTTTGAGAAACGTTTTCAGGTATTTGGTGAACTTGAGACAGAATTTTCAGTTTTTCGCTCACCTTTCACAGTTAAAGCTTCTGATCTGCCGGTCGAAATTCAGCTAGAGATAATTGATTTGCAGTGTGATGCAGATTTGAAGGGCAAATTTGCCTCTGTAGGTCTGGACAGATTTTATCAGTATCTACTACCAGGGTACCCCAAATTAACAGCCCTGGCTGCTAAAATTTTGTGCATGTTTGGGACAACCTACCTTTGTGAACAAATTTTCTCAGTGATGAATATCAATAAAACAAAAATGCGTTCAAGGCTCACAAACAAGCACTTAAATGACATTCTGAAAGTGACAGCTAGTCAGGACATGACACCTGGTGTTGATGCACTTGTACAGGCCAAAAGATGCCAAGTTTCAGGAACCAATACAAGTCCAGACTAGACTAACACCTTTAAAATGCTGCCTTAGATACTGTTTGCATTGAAAGAATACAGCTCTGTGAAGATGAATTCTTACTGTGGTGATTTAAAAAATGTGCACTTTAATGTTAGTCAGCAGCTTCAAAACAAAAGTTGTGTGATGGAATTCTACTGTTCATACAACTCCATAAATTTTCAATATGTATTGTATGTGTATGTATGTTTCATGTATGAAGTTTACAGATTTACAGGACAGGCGAACACTTTCTTCATTACACATTTAAATCACTCTCCTTAGTTTGTAAGGTGTGCAGGGATTACATTTAGATTTTATATGCGTATGTGTAAGTGGTTTAAAAATTCCTTTCTTTAAAAGTCTCATTTAATCTTAAAGTGCATTACTATATTTTTCAGTACCAATTAAAGTTTTGTGCCTTTGTACAATCAGTGGGATCAGTTGCAATGCATATTTGTGAAGGATAAAAGTAAATTGCACATTTGTCTAAGGAAATATGAGGTGTTTCATGAAATGTTTTGTAAAAGGATAGTTCATTAAATTTCAATATTTTCCTAATGTTCTTGTGCTTCTTTACACCAAAACAAAGGAAAGACATGATATTTTGGTTATTTATAGCAGAGTATGGTATAATTTTAATGGTCCGGCCCACTTGACATCTCCCTAGGCCGTATGTGGCCCACGATGCGAAATGAGTTTGACACCCCTGATTTAGAGTAAGAAAGCAGTTCCAATCCTACCAGATGAAAGCTGGATCTCGACAGTGGTAGTCCGTATAGCTCACAATATTAACCATAAAGGAATCGCTGGAATCTTCCCAAAATGAGGACCAAGGTTTGGATTATAAAAGGTCGAAAAATTGCAAAAAAGTAGTAGACAGTTACATCACATGCATGCAGGAAAATGAAAGACAGACTGTTGGCAAATCATGAACGATCTGAACGCCTTCGGCCGGCATCCCCCTTTCAGTATTCATCTGTTGACCTTTTCGGACCATATGAGGTCAGTGATGAGGTGAAAAGGAGAGTAAAACTTACAATATGGGGAATCTTATTCTGCTGCATGGCCTCAAGAGCGATACACACTGATGTAGTTACAAATTAGTCATCAGAAGCCTTCTAACATAAAAAAAGATTTACATTCTCCGCGGACACTGTTCGGAACCAGGAAAAACTTTGTGGGAGCAAAACCTGCACTTGAGGAATTTCATTACAAATGTCAAGAAAAACTCAAGAGCCAGTGTCAACACAGATGAAAAAAGACTTTGTAAGAGATGTACAAGTCAAGATTTTCACAAGTTAGCCAATATCAGCTACAAAATACATCTCAACTCAGAAGCAGGGTGAACGCAAAGGTCAAGCCCCAACTACGGTTCTCAACAGCGATGTGAGACACCTCAGTCTTGGTACTTGTGAAAGAGCAAAATCGTTTGTGAAGGACTGGTGTGACCTTCTTATGTACGAGAACCAGGAGATTAAGTGAGAGGTGTTCGGTAAAATTTTGGAAACTGATACCAATGATAAAATTATGTATTTTTTCTTTGTTGATCCAAAGATGCAGCTAAATACATATAAATACTATGTATATTGATCATTATTCCTTATACTGGTAGTATTTGATGCTATCCTTCTTTGGTTTAGGGTTATCAACCCATCCTGAAAAGCTCCTGTAATAGATGTGGTGTTAAATTAACCCTACAAAATCTACTGGAGTTGAGATGATAAAGCATCCGATACGATCTCCTCAGCCTTTTCAAGGACAGGCGGACAACAGTCCTACAGAACTTGACAGAAATCGATCCAACACCAAGTAGTTACAGGCAAATTACTGGTCAATGCTGATACGGATACTTAAAATGTTCAAGATCATTGACTAATTGTTGGGAATTTTACTTGAAATGTAGGATTTTCACAGGTTGGCGTTATAACATTATCAATCAAATATTGAAATTATTTCTTACTATGGTTATGGTTAGAGTTTATTTCAAACCATAACCATGATACCTCACAATTTCCCGTTTCTTTTTTCAATATGTTCGAAAAGAAGTAGGAGGAAGCAGTGCTTATTTAATCCTACCCTTTTTCCATTACACAGTATTTGCTAACACTTTTGTTCACTTCCTGTTCTAAATTTGTTCACAATATACTCCATAAATAAGTTCAGAATGTTTATCATAGTTCTTCTTCTTTGTACTTTGTAAACACTTTGATTTTGAACAGTTTCTTAAACTAGATCATATTAGTACGCTGTTTGATTTCTTTACTTAAGCCATTCCGTAACTGTCGCGACTTACATAGAACCGCCCAGCTTTGTTTACATTCTAGAGCTTTAGCTTAACGGTTATCATATTCTCCTAAGGTGTGTAGTGCGATTATGCACTAGCTATTGCTCGTCCTCCAGTGATAATGTTGAGAAATTGAGGATGCATTTGTTGGCATGTCGCTGCCAAATTGGCGGGCCACAGCGACAATGTGTCATCAACATGCATTATTACGATATAATGATGGTATTAAAAGCTCTATTGTCAGCCAATTTTTTATTATTTATATCATATATCGTCTGTGAATTGCTTGTAGAGCATTTAAGACATATTGCTAAAAAAAAAAAATCACTCAACAGCACAACATTTAATTTCTATAGTAATGTCCCTTCAGAAGATACAGATGAAATGCAGGTATGTGAGCACCCTTTGCGAAAAAAAGAGAAAAACTACTAGAGTAGAGTAGATAATTTAATAACATTATTATCATTAAAAATGTAATGTAAAATTTGACAACATGCATGCAAATACTGGTAACTCAGAAAACGTTTCCCATTTGGCAACTCCATCTTATAGCCACGCCCACTCCGATAAAATACTTTCGTTGTTGTGACCTTTGTTTACATCTGCCATGTCAAAAATATACCTTCTTGCTGGCTACTAATAAACACTCCAGAACAACTGGTTCGGAACTAACAATGTTGGGATTGTAATCATTCAAATATGATTAGCAGCAAAAAAGAAAGATGTCAAAGTTTTGGCTTGTAGAGTGAACACAGGTGACAACAAGTAAGATAGCTAGATGATGCTAACTATGCTAACTAGCGAGCTTGTTTTGGCGTTTTTAAAAGTTGTCTCCCTATCCTGCAACTCGGCGTTTAGGCAAAAGGAACAGCGTGTTATGGTGCACGCGCAGTCTGCTTCTCCCTCCTGAAATTAGCGCACCTGGACCTGATGAGAGGGAGCTGAATAAAGGACCAGTGGACCCAAGGATCCTGGCGGGAACTTAGTTTCTCGATGGTGAACCGTAAGCGACAAGCTTTATGCTCTCTCTCCGTGTTTCCTCTCCGTGGCTTGATTTGTCCCCTGTCTTCTCCCTTGTGCCCACAGTGTTTTCCTTCCGTTGCCCTGGATCTCGACTGCCTCCCTCGATCCTCGACCCCCGCCTGGACACGGACCTTGTTGCCTCTCTCTCTCCCCCACGGACCTCACTTGGATCACTGACCCCTTTCGCCTAGCCCCCTTTGGATTTGTCTGCTTCCTCATCCAACATTGCGGTAACACACAACAGTTATAGTTTAACACCACACACACTCTTGGATTTTGGTCACACACTCAATTCCTTAGTTTAAGTATAGTTAGTTTGTATTGTTTATTATATATATATATATATATATATATATATATATATATATATATATATATATATATATATATATATGTATGTGTGGGAAATAGTCTTGTGATTTTTTCCCACACATACATATTACGCTCTACCACGGTATCGAGCACTATTTTTTGGATAATCTAATTAAGACATATATATATATATATATATATATATATATATATATATATATATATATATATATATATATATATATATATATATATATATATATATATATATATATATATATATACTACCGTTCAAAAGTTTGGGGTCACATTGAAATGTCCTTATTTTTGAAGGAAAATCACTGTACTTTTCAATGAATATAACTTTAAACTAGTCTTAACTTTAAAGAAATACACTCTTTACATTGCCAATGTGGTAAATGACTATTCTAGCTGCAAATGTCTGGTTTTTGGTGCAATATCTACATAGGTGTATAGAGGCCCATTTCCAGTAACTATCACTCCAGTGTTCTAATGGTACAATGTGTTTGCTCATTGGCTCAGAAGGCAAATTGATGATTAGAAAACCCTTGTGCAATCATAATCACACATCTGAAAACAGTTTAGCTCGTTACAGAAGCTACAAAACTGACCTTCCTTTGAGCAGATTGCGTTTCTGGAGCATCACATTTGTGGGGTCAATAAAACGCTCAAAATGGCCAGAAAAGGACAGCTTTCATCTGAAACTCAACAGTCTATTCTTGTTCTTAGAAATTAAGGCTTATCGCCAAATTTGCCAGCTGCTTCATTATGCCCATGACATCAGCAGACGGTGTTAAAAGAGCCTGGGAACAGGAACTAAGAATAACAATACCCAAACAGCAATGGGAACGGACACTCTCTCAAATTCACAATTGCTCAATCAACAGCAGACTTAGGCTCATACAGTTTAAAGTGATTCATCGTTTTTACTACTCCAAAGTCTTATTACACAAATTTTATCCTGATACGTCTCCACTTTGTGATAAATGTAAATCTGCTGAAGGATCACTGTCTCATTTGTTTTGGGAATGTCCAATTATTCAATCATTTTGGTCCAGCATTTTCTTTCTTTACTTGGGGGTATATCAGAGAAAACTCGTCCCTGACAGGGATATAATCTTGTTTGGGTGGTCTTCAGAAACACAAAAACTTCCAAAATATATTACAGCCGTGTTGCTGCTTGGGACGGTCTTGGCCAAAAGACTCATTCTCAAAGACTGGAAAAGCCCATCTGCACCCAACTTCAGGAACTGGCTAAATGAACTTGTGAATGTAATGACTCTTGAAAGAATACGATTTATAAACTCTGCAAGTATGAATAAATGGGAACAAACCTGGAAACCTTTACTGACATATATTGAATCATAATTGAGACATTTAAGGAAAAAAAACTGCCATCTTTTTTGTAGGTGTATTCATTTTTTATCATCTTTATTATTTTCTGTATTGATCCTACATTATTGTTTGTTTGTTTTTTGTTACTTCTGATATGGCCTTCCCACGGTTTACTTGCTTATTTATGTATTTATTTTTTGTGACTTTTTATTTTGTATTGTTTTACATCTGATCAACTTCTGTGACTTTCCTTTTTTTTTTTAAGTGTGAACGGTGGAAAGGCCCTCGAGAGGTGATCTTGGGATCACTTCCTGAGGATCCTTGATGCAGAGGAATGTTCATCCATCTTGCTATGGTCTGGATAGCCTGCTGATCCTGAGCCAGAGCGGGATGGATGGATAAATGTATACAATATCTGGGTATCTTTTCTAATAATGTTTATACTGTAAACCTTGAATTGATGGAGTTTAAGTGCACCTCTCTCCTCAAGTGTGCATGTGAGTGGGTATGAGTGGATGTGTGATTGTATGTAGGTTTTGCGTGACCAAAGTATGACTGTTAAATGTGATTTTAACTGTAAAATTCAATAAAAATATTTGCAAAAAAAAAGAAAAGAAATGAAGGCTATTCCACAAAATTGTTTGGGTGACCCCAAACTTTTGAACGGTAGTATATACATACACATATACATACACATATATATATATATATATATATATATATATATATATATATATATATATATATATATATATATATATATATATATATATATATATATATATATATATATATATATATATATATATATATATATTGCGGCTGAGGTGAGCGGTCGACACATTTTGTTTGGAGCCTATTTTTTTGATATTGTAGTGGGTTTACATAATCCACCCACGGAACTTTTGCTGTGGTTAGAGAGTTCCAGTCAGACGGGACCCATTTCCGGTGTTGTGTGTTGTTGCATTGAGAAGCCAGGGATGTATAGATACTGCTCAACTGCTCATAAAAAAATAAGTTTAAATGTCATTAAAAACAATCAGCTCCATCTTTCGACACTTCTTCTTCGACTCCCGTCTTTACACGCCTCAAAATGTCTTTAAAAAAAACACGGAAGTGATATTTCCGCGCGAAAATAAATGTTTAAAAACGCTGATTTTCGCGGACTTATAACATGCCTGGAAATGTTAGATGCTGTATATTAAAATGTATATTCATAATGTAGAATAATATGCATAGTGATAGTTGGCCTTCACTTTGTCAAAGCTTCTATTGTTCCATGGCAGCATGCAGCGAAGCCCCTGGGCCAACTTGATAAACACACAGTTGGTTCACGCTACACTTTCTTGATCAAAAACACAGGACTGCATACTAAATGGATGTACCCACTCCCATTGTTTCTTTTAATGTCAAGTCGCGGACATTGTCCACACCAGGTCCAAATCTAAAATGAATCCCGTGATCCGACTGGGCGTTCACAGCTTGGAGTTTGATTGCTCTGCTTAGTAGGGAAGCTTAGCCAGCCAGATAAAAGATGATATCTCAGAGAAAGGCAGGAAAATGAAACACCTGTTTAGTTTAAGCACATGCTGATTGACATCGATGAACACTCCGAATTGTGCATTGAAATGTGTCATTTGTTATGCAGGTTTTTTACAAGCGGTTTTGGGCAGCATCCGGAAGTCCGCACCAGCAGGATCTCTGCTGGGAGAGGAGCTTTTAAGTGTCAAGCAAAGATCTATACCAGTCAGACGCTGTTTATCGATGACTAAATTGGTCACTGATTCTTCTTAGCATCTCTTTGAACACTCAGAAAAAAGTGTGTTTGTCTAAACAGAGGAGAGGGATAGTTGAGTGCTTCAGTCTATTCTCAAAGAATCATTTTAGGGATGCCCCACTCACAACTCTGTGTGGCTTTACATTTTACTATGACTTCATCCCACAGGTAGGTTTGTTTGTTCTTATTTCTTCCACCAGAAGATTATGCAACATTTATTTAAATTAGACAACGCTTGGAATACATACTGTTTGGAACGTAGCTTTGGAGCAAACTAGGTTGAATAGACCATGATCATTGATCTTGAGCCACATGCTGGTGCTGTTACAAATTAGGATTCAATATGTGGTGAATTATATCGTGTACCATTTTCTTATATGGATTGTGAACTATCATGTATTTGTATTTGGTCACAGAATCATTTGGAGGATTAGTCTTTTAAGGAAATATGCCCTTAGATAGCTTCGGGTGCAGATGTCCATCACAGCCCGTCCAGAGAGTGGTGGCTCTTGCCCCAAGGACAATTGGAATCCTAAAGAAATGCAGGTTTGGATTTGAGGAGTGATACTAAAAACATTAGCTACATCTGGTAGGAAGCCCCCACAGGTAAGAGTAGAGGATAGGGGTCGGAAGTCACCCGACTCAAACTGATCAGAGGAAAGAGGTCAGGGAAAGACTGACTGGCCAAACAACAAACTGGGCTTTGTCCAGACTGGCCGGCTCAAAGGCTAGAGTTACAAAGAGTGGGGGTCTTCGTGTAAGGGGTATTTAGGCACAGTGGTCCGAGAGTACAGCAGAAGAGTAATCAGGCCAATACTATTTCTTCTGAAAGCTGCAGTTCCAATCTGAGGCTCACTGAAGTCTGAAACAAATAAAGCTTTTTGTTTGACGATTCCTCGTTGGCATCAGCTGCTTAACAGGTATTTGAGGCTTTATTGTTCACCATTATCTTAAAATGTGCATCATAACTCCTATTTTGTTGTTTGCAGAACTGCTAACAATCTTTGAGACACGTTTGTCAGTACTTTGACCCTCTTCAGGAAAAGTAATTTGGCAGCACCTGTTAGTTTGCCTACAGTATTAATATCCAGACCCCAAATATTAGTCAACACAGTATCATTACTGATCGTTCCTTTTTGATGGCACATGCAAGACCAAGGGTCCTCAATTGCGAGTTCAGGAAGTACTGTTCGGCCGAACCGAGGTCTTGAATGCAGATTACGCGCTGTGCCTAGGGCCCTGTGATCTGTGGGGGCAGTTTTGTGGAAATCAGTGTCCGTAAAATGTCGATTAATGAATGACAGAGTAATTCATACAAAATGCTACCACACACAGATCCCAGCCTATTCCTGCTCTGTCACTGATAAGAATATAATGGCGGACATTCACAAACTTCCTCTTGGCATGCTGTGTTTGTGCTGGGCTATTAAATGTAAGAACTGAGTTCAAATCTTGTTTGGAGATACAAAATGTAATTTATGTTTTAATTTTGCAAAATTTGTTATTTTGCACTTAAACAATACATTTTTTAAATGGGGTTGGGGGGCGCAAATAATATATGCTTAGGGCCTCAATTTAGCTAGGGGTGGCCCTGCTTCAACATTATGATGTATTGCATGCATCATAACAAAAATGGTTGCCATCGCCATTCTGAAACAAAATGGTACAAAACTATAGTATTGTTATATGTGTATAAAAAGTATCTAACAATAAATATTGAGCTTTTTGTGTGTAACTCAAAGATTTCCATTCATTACCATAATTATCAAAACTGATTTCCAAAAAGTTGCACAGCTGAAATTCCTTTATTGACGATTCCAAGCCGGAGTAAATAAGAGGTCTGCATCAGACAAAACACCAGGTGTAAAAGACAAGCAAACAGGTTTGAAAAAGCCAGACGACATTTGTTAAATATGTGTTGAGTGGTATTGAAATGTTTTGTACACCTTTGAAGCAATAGTTTAGACATTCTCAACTTCCCAGTGGAACTTTAAAAGAAAGCTTGTTCAAATCATGAAGGACATAGAAAATAAGTGCATTAAAGTTTGTGGAGTATGAATAACCCAGCATGATGATTAAGCCATCACTGCACTGAAAGATAATTGTCTTCTCCTGTTTGCCAAGAAAGATCGGCTTAGTCAAGAGTCAAAAATGAAACACTACGAAAATATACTTTCAGGGACAGAATTTAAACTAGCATGTATCCAAATTATATTACTTCTAGCTTGAGTCAATTGATTTTTTTTTTCACGATAACCAGAGACAAGCTATAAAATTGAAAGAGAAAGTGAAAATAATAAATCCACAGATCTTGTCAGCGTATGTCCTTAAAAGCTAATAATAAGCTGTGTGACAAAAATGTGAATTAGATCTTTTTTTTTCAAGAATATAATATAGTAACTTTATTTAGTATGGGGAACACATATTCACCATTAATTAGTTGCTTATTAACATGCAAATTAGTAACATATTGGCTCTTAATTAGTCATTATTAAGTACTTATTAATGCCTTTTTTCTGCATGGCCTTATTATACAACCAGTAAGCCATTAACTAAGAGTCTTCCCTCAATAACCTCAGAATTATTGCTTATAATTCCCTCATAACAACCCTAACCCTAACCCTTATATGTTCCCCGAGTGTTCAAATAACTCTAAATTAAGTCTTTGTTACTCTAATAAGCAACTAATTAATGGTGAATATGGCACAGGGGTTAGTGCATGTGCCTCACAATACGAAGGTCCTGAGTAGTCCTGAGTTCAATCCCGGGCTCGGGATCTTTCTGTGTGGAGTTTGCATGTTCTCCCCGTGACTGCGGGGGTTCCCTGCGGGTACTCCGGCTTCCTCCCACCGCCAAAAACATGCACCCGGGGGTAGGTTGATTGGCAACACTAAAATTGTCCCTAGAGCAGTGGTTCTTAACCTTGTTGGAGGTACCAAACCCCACCAGTTTCATATGCGCATTCACCGAACCCTTCTTTAGAGAAAAATATATGTATTTATTTTTTCAAATTCAAGACAAAGTTATATGTTTTTGGTAACACTTTAGTATGGGGAACATATTCTAAGTAACAAAAACTTAATTTAGAGTTATTTGGACACTAGGGGAACATATTCTAAGTAATAAAGACTTAATTTATAGTTATTTGGTTAGGGTTAGGGTCAGGGTTAGAGGGTTAGGGTTATAATAAGGCCATGCCGAATTAGGCATTAATAAGTACTTAATAATGACTAGTTAAGAGCCAATATGTTACTAATTTGCATGTTAATAAGCAACTAATTAATGGTGAATATCTTCCCCATACTAAAGTATTACCATGTTTTTTTACTGGTGCATAAAATGAACCGTGCATGAACATCACCTTGTTCAAACAACAAAACCAACACAGTGCATAAACTCACAACAAATTACACACCTGCAAATCAGTCAGCTGTTGCCGTATCCATAATACGCCGATAGGGAGAAGTTTGTATTTACACGATGAGTCGGGTGGGTTTTGACCTCCGCCGAACCCCTGATCGAACCCAGGTTAAGAACCATGTGAGTGTGGATGTTGTCTGTCAATCTGTGTTGGCCCTGCGATGAGGTAGCGACTTGTCCAGGGTGTACCCCGCCTTCCGCCCGAATGCAGCTGAGATAGGCTCCAGCACCCCCTGCGACCCGAAAAGGGACAAGCGGTAGAAAATGGATGGATGGATGGATGTTCCTCATACTAAAGTGTTACCGATAATACACACAGGCGTACTAACTTTGCATCTTAGGCAGTAGGACAACAGAGCCCCGGGGTTTATTTCACAATGTGTAGCGAAGCCCACTTAAACTTATGACCGTGTTTAGCTTGTAATTGTCAACTTTCTTCTTACCGAATCTATTAAGTCAGTCATCTAGGACAGGGGTGGGCAATTAATTTTTACCGGGGGCCGCATGAGCTACCCGAGCACTGCTGGAGGGCCACATCGACAATATTTCAATTAAATTTTGCTCAATATTATTTTTGATATATACCGTAAGATAAATAATAATAATAATAATAATAATAGTAATACTTCAACATAGTGTGTGTAACAGCATTCCATGACTAATATATATAAATTAACATTAATAATAAATGACAGTAAAATAAGCACACGTATGACTGAGGAGCCATAGTGTAACTTTGTGTGGTGTTTGAGTTGTCCGACTTTTTGTGTGGCCTTAAACGCACCAGAGGTTTAGTGCTATGCGTGTTGGTGACAGATGACAAGTTGGTTTTGGCCTGGTTTGTACGGCAGAAAATGACTAGTTTTTCGAGATAGAATTGTTTCACTCATGTTTTTGGTGTGGTTATGTCCGAATATAAACAGTTTTGTTCAATAAAGTGATCGATATAATTCCTGTCCTCGAAGCATCTCGATAGACGTTACAATAATTGAACGGTGTTCAATTGAACGGTGTTGACGAACACCATTAGGGCCGCTTGTTGTCACTGTCACTCAAAGTTGCATTGCAAAATTCCATAGAATAAATATGTTTATTTTGTTTATAATTCAGATGGGATTTGATTTGGTGCGCGGCATATACTTGCTGCGCGCAGCGGACGCTTGAGCAGTGCGCAATTGCGCAGGCACGCACCTTAGAGGGAACGTTGCTTGGCAGTCCATGTCTTGTTGGAAACACGGCATTCCTCATCAACTTTTCTCTTTTTGGCGTCTCGGGTGTAAACCGTGCATCACTTGTCGCTGCATGTGCACCTTCACTCGCAGGTTACACACGGACACACGCCCATAAATAATACTTTTCAAAATAAAAGCAGCACAGTTGTATTGCGCGCAGGACATAGATGTTTTTTCAACTTTATTTTGTAATTGCAGTCGTTCACATTCACTCACAATCACGCATACGTCCACACGGAAGTAATACAAATAACGATTTTCAAAACAAAAGCAGCACCGTTGTATTGCACGCTCGACATAGATACTTTTTAAAATTTATTTTGTAATTTATAATTGGCCTCACGCGGGCCGGACAGGGACGCACAAAGGGCCGGATGCGGCCCGCGGGCCGCAGAATGCCCAGGTCTGATCTAGGAAGTCCAAATAACAAAAATGTCCTCGTCAGCCACTTTCCATTCCCTAAATGGATGATTGCCGAACACAAAAACGCTGCCAGGGCTGTCATGCCAGCGGGGAAATCCGCTCTGTAGGTGCTCCGATGCAAAATGGGTGAGGACAGCTGCTAAAGGTGACTGACATCCTGCGAGATTGCCGTATTGTGCGGCCGCAGAAAATTGCTCTGCCATTAAGTGCTCACGTTCTCTGCAGGCTGGTGATAAAAATATGAATGGATTAGTTGCTCCAACAGACGAAGGAATGCCTTTTTAAGGGGGGTTTACACTTCCGCCCTCCCCGTAGGACGTTTGTGATAAAAATCCAAGCTTGATAGATGGCACACTCAAGAGGAACTGGAAAGCCATTAGTGTTGGACCGACAACACATCAGAACGCCATAACTAGTGTGATCCCTCGATAATACATGTCAAACACTTTATCCCCAAACCTCTCTGGAGTCTCTCGTCTCGCCTTTGCCAATATTTCCTTCCTCATCAACTTCTCCCCGCAATCTCCAATCCACGTCAGCTTTTTCTGTCGATGTCGTTGCCGGTGTCCATTCGCCACTTCACACTCCGCTGATATTCCTCTCATTTTGGAGTTCCCGCTCAGAACCCGCCAACCACTTCTCTCTCACCCTCCCCGTTGTAATTATCAAAACTCCTACGTGTTCTTCTCGGAAGTGACAGCAATCGAGGCTGCACGCACCCCACCCACTTGTGTGTTAATAGTAGGACATGTGACTGGACTTGTAAACGACATTTGTGGCACTCACTACGGGCCGTGCTCAAAATACTTTGGAAGACATACGAGCATGCATGTAATACTTATTGTCCTGGGCATGACGTTAAAGGGCATCCGGCAGTGGAGGCTCCTCTATGGGGTCTTGGGGCACTAGGAGGTTAACCCCTTTACTACTGTTACCCCAGGTGGCCCTTGGCAAAGGCTTAGTACCTGACTGCCCCCAAGCCAGGGATACGGTGAAGACCTCAATGGCGGAGCAGGCGGAAGACGGTAGATTTAAGAACTACCACAACGGCTGCAATGACGGAGGAAGGCTGCAGCAGAAAAGGGTCCCCAGTCGTCTTGGACTCCATGCCAGTGGATCCTGACCCGAGCAGGCTTCATCAGATCAGCTCAGGTCTAGAACCATGCGCTTCATACATCAAAGAGAACCACCTGAACTCCACATGAGCCGGCACATGGCGACAGAGGCAAGGAGAAAACTCCCCTTCGGGAAGAAACCTCGGACAGAACCATGTCTCTGTGGGGTGGCCGTCTGTCTCAACCAGCCGGGTTAAGATTGGGAGACAGGTTAGAGCAGGGGTCACCAACCTTTTTGAAACCAAGAGCTACTTCTTGGGTACTGATTAATGCGAAGGGCTACCAGTTTGATACACACTTACATAAATTGCCAGAAATAGCCAATTGGCTCAATTTACCTTTAACTCTATGTTATTATTAATAATTAATTATATTTATCTTTGTGGAAACACTGATCATCTTAATGATTTCTCACAATAAATATATATAGAAACAGATAAATATCAATATGAACTATACTAAGTCAGAGTTCATTTATATTAAACACAAAAAACACTTTACATTTTAAGTGTTTATATATATATACCTGTATACCTGTATATATGTATATATATGTATATATATATATATATATATATGTATATATATGTATATATATATATACATATATATATATATATATATATATATATATATATATATATATATATATATATATATATATATATATATATATATTGTCAAAGTTACACGTAAGTGTGATTTAAACAAGAATAGCTAAATAAATAAATCTAAATATATAAAAAAAAAATGGGTATTTCTGTCTGTCATTCTGTCGTACATTTTTTTTCCTTTTACGGAAGGTTTTTTGTAGGGAATAAATGATGAAAATAACACTTAATTGAACGGTTTAAAAGAGCAGAAAACACGAAAAAAAAGAAAATTAAATTTTGAAACATAGTTTATCTTCAATTTCGACTCTTTAAAATTCAAAATTCAACCGAAAAAAAGAACAGAAAAACTAGCTAATTCGAATCTTTTTAAAAAAATTTAAAAAATTATTTATGGAACATCATTCGTAATTTTTCCTGATTAAGATTAATTTTAGAATATTGATGACATTTTTTAAACAGGTTAAAATCCAATCTGCACTTTGTTAGAATATATAACAAATTGGACCAAGCTATATTTCTAACAAAGACAAATCATTATTTCTTCTAGATTTTCCAGAACAAAAATTTTAAAAGAAATTCAAAAGCCTTTGAAATAAGATTTAAATTTGATTCTACAGATTTTCTAGATTTGCCAGAATAATTGTTTTGAATTTTAATCATAATATGTTTGAAGAAATATTTTACTAATATTATTTGTCGAAAAAAAAGAAGCTAAAATTAAGACTAAATTAAAATGTATTTATTATTCTTTACAATAAAAAAAAAAATGTTTACTTGAACATTAATTTAAATTGTCAGGAAAGAAGAGGAAGGAATTTAAAAGGTAAAAAGGTATATGTGTTTAAAAATCCTAAAATCATTTTTAAGGTTGTATTTTTGTCTAATATTGTTTTTCTGAAAGTTATAAGAAGCAAAGTAAAAAAATAAATGAATTTATTTAAACAAGTGAAGACCAAGTCTTTAAAATATTTTCTTGGATTATCAAATTCTATTTGAGTTTTGTCTATCTTAGAATTAAAAATGTCGAGCAAAGCGAGACCAGCTTGCTAGTAAATAAATACAATTTAAAAAATAGAGGCAGCTCACTGGTAAGTACTGCTATTTGAGCTATTTTTAGAACAGGCCAGCGGGCTACTCATCTGGTCCTTACGGGCGACCTGGTGCCCGCGGGCACCGCGTTGGTGACCCCTGGGTTAGAGGGACACAGGATATATAGAGAACATACAACAGGATGGTTCAATTAACAACACAATTGTGTATACTGAATGAACATACGCTGTTACAGCCCTAAAAGCCAACATCTGATTATCACCAGATTTATAAAGCTCTTTGCAGAGATATACGAGATGGTTTATACATCACATATCCCTTCAATCCTCCATCTATCCTTTTGTGTATCTATTTTTGTAAAAGAGTGCCCACTTCAGGGACAACAAGGTTCTCCACTATCAACTAGACCACACGAAGGAGAGTTTTGTTACTGGATACTTCCTAATACGTAGGTCATATGCAAATATACTTATTTGATACCAAATGTGGTGTTTTAGAGTGCAATATTATTCAACTAAGGATAGATTTACATATGTGTTATGATCCGTTGCCCGGATCATCGTTTGTTTAAGTTTATTTAGGTTTTGATTCACGTGTGGTTTAAGTTCTGTTTCAGCACCCATGTTTTGTATTTCCCGGTTGTCATGGGTGCTGATTAGTGTCACCTGCCTCTGATTAGTGTTCGGCACCCTCTCCTGTTCCTGGGCGCTAATCCGAGAGCTATTTAGTCCTGCCTTTTCACCTCGCTCAGTCTGGTGCTTTTATTTGCTTACACGCAACAAGTGACGTCGTCTACCCTTTGTTTTCCTGAGCTAAGATTTGCCTTATGCTTTTCTTGTCAGCTATCCAGTCAGCCCCCCGTGCTTTGTTTGTTTCTTCCGGCCTGATTTATAAGATGAATCACTGTCTTACCTGCACTTTTGCCTCCGGAGTTCCAGCTGCAATCTTGGAAGAACAATATGCGCATCACCATGTATCCACGCCGTTACGACATGTCTAGCTTGTGTGCTACTGTACACTTAGCTGCTATGTAGCTGCTAGCTCAGGGGTCACCAACGCGGTGCCCGCGGGCACCAGGTAGCCCGTAAGGACCAGATGAGTAGCCCGCCGGCCTGTTCTAAAAATAGCTCAAATAGCAGCACTTACCAGTGAGCTGCCTCTATTTTTTAAATTTTATTTATATACTAGCAAGCTTGTCTCGCTTTGCCCGACATTTTTAATTCTAAGAGAGACAAAACTCAAATAGAATTTGAAAATCCAAGAAAATATTTTAAAGACTTGGTCTTCACTTGTTTAAATAAATTCATTATTTTTTTTACTTTGCTTCTTATAACTTTCAGAAAGACAATTTTAGAGAAAAAATACAACCTTTTTTAAACACATATACCTTTTTACCTTTTAAATTCCTTCCTCTTCTTTCCTGACAATTTAAATCAATGTTCAAGTAATTTTTTATTTTTTTTAATTGTAAAGAATAATAAATACATTTTAATTTAATTCTTCATTTTAGCTTCTGTTTTTTCGACGAAGAGTATTTGTGAAATATTTCTTCAAACTTGTTATGATTAAAATTCAAAAAAATTATTCTGGCAAATCTAGAAAATCTGTAGAATCAAATTTAAATCTTATTTCAAAGTATTTTGAATTTATTTTAAAATTTTTGTTGTGGAAAATCTAGAAGAAATAATGATTTGTCTTTGTTAAAAAATATAGCTTGGTCGAATTTGTTATATATTCTAACAAAGTGTAGACTGGATATTAACCTATTTAAAAAATGTCATCAAAATTCTAAAATTAATCTTAATCAGGATAAATTACTAATGATGTTCCATAAATTCTTTTTTTTAAGTTTTTCTCTTCTTTTTTTCGGATGAATTTTGAATTTTAAAGAGTTAAATTGAAGATAAACTATGTTTCAAAATGTAATTGTCATTTTTTTCGTGTTTTCTCCTCTTTTAAACTGTTCAATTAAGTGTAAATATCATTAATTATTAATAATAACATAGAGTTAAAGGTAAATTGAGCAAATTGGCTATTTCTGGCAATTTATTTAAGTGTGTATCAAACTGGTAGCCCTTCGCATTAATCAGTACCCAAGAAGTAGCTCTTGGTTTCAAAAAGGTTGGTGACCCCTGTGCTAGCTCCTCGTAGCCTACAGCCTACCATGTTTACCTTTTGTAAATGATTTCACTAAAATACAAGAAAAGACGAACATCCCGACATTTAGATTGAGATTTTAATTGCAAGCTAATCGTATACGATACATAATTATTTTGCTGATGTTGGACCGGTATCCCAATATCGGATCGGACACCCCTAGTTCCAACACTGTCCAGAAACTGACAGTGGTCTAACATGACCTTACTAATTAAGCCACCATGTTGTTTTCACATTTCCTCACCCAGCTAATCCTGATCATACACGAATGCAAAAAACAGGCCGTCCGAGTTCATTTAAACCTGAGTGTCGTCTCCTTCCAACCCATCAATCTTCCTCCTCGGCAATAGTCTCTTCATTCCATCCATGTCTTTCCGATCCATCTGTCAGTCATCTATCAGTCGCTTTCATTTCCTCACCTCCAGAATATCGCTTTCTCCTCCCCCATATCTCCTCGCACCCTCTCAATGTGTAACCTCTCGACCTGCTGTTATTCTCCCTTGTCTTATCTCTCCGTCTCTTATTTCTTCCCGACTCCTGAGACATGCTTCTGGATAAAAGGTGTGAAGGAGGAACTAAGTGCTTTCTCCTGTCCATAAACAATGTTCTTTATGGCTGCACGGCTCTGGGCCTCAACTGGCAGTGGGAGGCAATGATGAGGGATGTCTGGGGGGATTAATCTACTATAAAATTTCTCTCACACACACACATTCTTTCAGTGTATTTCCCCCCTCACACACGGCGAGAAGCTGCAAGTAAAAACAAAATGATAAAAGAAAAGGTGGAAGAAGCTCAACAAACTTGTTTTGTCTGTTTCACAAGAGGGACTATGTAGCTAACAATGGACGCACTAGCACATACAGAATTATTTCGAGACTTTTCTGTACTTTTCTAAATAAAGGGGACCACAAAAAATTGCATTATTGGCTTGATTTTAACAACAAATCTTACGATACATTAAACATATGTTTCTTATTGCAAGTGTGTCCTTAAATAAAATATTGAACACACAAGATAACTTGTCTTTAAGTAGTAAGTAAACAAACAAAGGCTCCTAATTTAGCTGCTGATGTATGCAGTAACATATTGTGTCATTTTCCATTCTATTATTTTGTCAACATTATTAAGGACAAGTGGTAGAAAATGAATTATTAATCTACTCGTTCATTTACTGTTAATATCTGCTTACTTTCTCTTTTAACATGTTCTATCTGCACTTCTGTTAAAATGTAATAATCACTTATTCTTCAGTTGTTTGGATACTTTACATTAGTTTTGGATGATACCACAAATTTGGGTATCAATCCGATACCAAGTCATTACAGGATCATACATTAGTCATATTCAAAGTCCTCGTGTGTCCAGGGACATATTTCCTGAGTTTATAAACATAATATATATATATATTTTTTAAACGAAAGAAGATGTTGTGATGCCAAAAAATATTGACATAATCATAGTGGTATCGACTAGATACGCTACTGTACTTGGTATCATTACAGTGGACTTTTCAGAGGCGGTATAGTACAGAATATGATTCATTAGTATTGCGGTACTATATTAATACCGGTATACCATACAACCTTAGTATATATACATATACTGTATATAGCAGAGGTGGGACCAAGTCATTGTTTTGCAAGTCACAAGTAAGTCTCAAGTCTTTGCCCTCAAGTCTCGAGTCAAGTCCCGAGTCAAGACAGGCAAGTCCTGAGTCAAGTCCAAAGTCAAGACAGGAAAGTCTCAAGTCAAGTCCCAAGTCCTGCATTTTGAGTTTCGAGTCCTTTCAAGTCCTTTTAACCACAGACTTAATATATTTACACGGATTGTGTATGCTTTTAAATTGCTGTATTTATTTATTAAAACAAGTGCATTTGAAATTGCAGGAAAAAAAAATAGTGCTGACATTGCACTTAATAATAGCACTATCAACCAGTCATTTTAAACATTTAACTCATTCCTTTACAGAATAAACATATTTGAAAAAAACAAGTGCAACTGTACTTATTTGCACAAAAGTGTTAATATTGTATTTCCATGGCATAATGCATTGTAACTAGTTCCACAGCAGTTTCTATCTTGTTCATACCTTATCTCATTGATCTCATCTCATACTGTATGTGTGTTTATGTGTGCGTACACATGAAAAACATAACAAATACATGAACATAACAATGAACAGAGTTGTACTTTTTAGATGTCAGGGCCCTACGCAATATGTACACATATTCTTAATACAGTATAGATTTTAACTGACCTTTATTTGACTATGTTTGTCTTTTTGCAAGTGGCTAAAATACGCGGTGCTGCTGACCGCCGTCTAACGTTACGTTACTGTGTGTGATACATGGACTAACGTAACGTTATGTATAGGTACCTCATGCAACCCTGATTAAAAAAAATCACCTGACAAAAAGTATGAATAAGGTAGCGAACCGCAGTGGACGCAACAGATTGGTTGTATATATATATATATATATATATATATATATATATATATATATATATATATATATATATATATATATATATATATATATATATATATATATATATATATATATATATATATATGTTGTGTGTAATTATATAGATATTCACACAGCACAGTATATGCACATACACATACTGTGTGTGTATATATATATATATATATATATATATATATATATATATATATATATATATATATATATATATATATATATATATATATGTATATATGTATATATACATACATATATTCACCATGTGATTGGCAGTAGTTAACGGGTTTTGTTTAAAAGCGCATACCAGCATTCTTTACACAATTGTAGCACACAAAAAAGCACATTTAATAAAAAAAACATTATGGTTTTTTGATCGATTTTGATTGAGACTTTTATTAGTAGGTTGCCCAGTGAAGTACATATTCCGTACAATTGACCACTAAATGGTAACACCCGAATAAGTTTTTCAACTTGTTTAAGTCGGGGTCCACTTAAATTGATTCATGATACAGATATATACTATCATCATAATACAGTCATCACACAAGATAATCACAATGAATTATTTACATTATTTACAATCAGGGGTGTGGAGGGGGTGGGAGGGGGGTAGGATATGGACATCAAGTAGTGGACAGAGAGAGAGAGAGAGAGAGAGAGAGAGAGAGAGAGAGAGAGAGAGAGAGAGAGAGAGAGAGAGAGACAGAGAGAGAGAGAGAGAGAGAGAGAGATCAGAAGGCATAAGAAAAAGTATCTGCATTTGATTGTTTACATTTGATTATTAGCAATCCGGGGAGGGTGTTAGTTTAGGGTTGTAGCTGCCTGGAGGTGAACTTTTATTGCGGTTTTGAAGGAGGATAGAGATGCCCTTTCTTTTATACCTGTTGGGAGCTCATTCCACATTGATGTGGCATAGAAAGAGAATGAGTTAAGACCTTTGTTAGTTCAGAATCTGGGTTTAACATGGTTAGTGGAGCTCCCCTGGTGTTGTGGTTATGGCGGTCATTTACGTTAAGGAAGTAGTTTGACATGTACTTCGGTATCAGGGAGGTGTAGCGGATTTTATAGACTAGGCTCAGTGCAAGTTGTTTAACTCTGTCCTCCACCTTGAGCCAGCCCACTTTGGAGAAGTGGGTAGGAGTGAGGTGGGATCTGGGGTGGAGGTCTAGCAGTAACCTGACTAGCTTGTTCTGAGATGTTTGGAGTTTAGATTTGAGGGTTTTGGTGCTAGGGTACCAGGAGGTGCATGCGTAATCGAAAAAGGGTTGAACGAGAGTTCCCGCCAGAATCCTCAAGGTGCTTTTGTTGACCAGAGAGGAGATTCTGTAGAGAAATCTCGCTCGTTGGTTAACCTTTTTGATTACCTTGGTTGCCATTTTATCACAGGAAAGGTTGGCCTCTAGAATGGAACCTAGGTAGGTGACCTCATCTTTCCTGGTGATAACAATGTCACCCACTTTTATGGTGAAGTCATTGACTTTCTTGAGGTTGATGTGGGACCCAAACAGGGTCCCACAGGATGGATTCTGTTTTACCCAAGTGTATGGATGGTCTTACCTTTCTTGCTGGACATCCACACAGCCAGCCTTTGCGTGTGTACCACGCCGTTTGAAAAGAACGGGTCCAAAGTCAAAAGCAAACCTTTTAGCTCCGGCGTTTGTCTACATTTAATTATTACCTCCTGCTTCGATTGAAAGTCCAGTTTAGAAAACTGTTTTATTTTACATATGTAATCCTCCATGTTTTTAATAAAAGTTCAGGCGAGAGGAAATAAACAATCGCCGCACTTATTGCTAACTTTTTTTTTTTTTTTTTTTTTTTCTTCTGCGGCCGAGGAATGATCTCTGGGATCACTACCGCCCTCTACCACCAGGAGGCCGGATTACTGCGAGCCTCAGACAGTACGTTTTTTGCAGCTGTTTTATGAATGCTCAGCACAAGAAATACGTTACACACATACAGTTGTGACGGCGTGGCGAAGTTAGTAGAGTGGCTGTGCCAGCAATCGGAGGGTTGCTGGTTACTGGGGTTCAATCCCCACCTTCTACCATCCTAGTCACGTCCGTTGTGTCCTTGGGCAAGACACTTCACCCTTGCTCCTGATGGCTGCTGGTTAGCGCCTTGCATGGCAGCTCCCGCCATCAGTGTGTGAATGTGTGTGTGAATGGGTGAATGTGGAAATAGTGTCAAAGCGCTTTGAGTACCTTGAAGGTAGAAAAGCGCTATACAAGTATAACCCATTTATCATTTATCATTTGTTGACAAAATACACTGTACATTATATACCTCAGCTAACTAAACTATACCATAGTTTAGTTAGCTGATATAATTCATATAGCAATACAGTCTCACTGCACAGTAGCTCAGCAGTTAGCCGAGTCATTGTGCACAATCCATGTTGAGGCACAAATCAGTGACGTGCCTCAACTGGCTGCTGATCACCGCACCGTCTCTTCTCAGTATTTGAACGGCAAATGTGAAAATAAAAATGAAAATAATCTAAAACTGGTGAAGTTAAATGGAAAATAACTTTAGTATAATCACTGGATACATATAACAATTAAATTTTTATTTTTTTATTTTTACATTTTTTTTTCTTTCCATGATGGCTGGTGAGGCCCCGCCTCCCTTTCCTCTAGTGACATGCACGCCACTGATATATATATATATATATATATATATATATATATATATATATATATATATATATATATATATATATATATACATAGTAAAATGTGTGACACTTTTTACAACTAAAATATTGTGTCAAAAACATTAGACACAGACAAACTCAGTGGCATGTTAAACATTAGAAATAAAAGAATAAGGCAGGTGAATATTGTCACACAATCAGTCAGTCACTCCTCTCTTACATCGAAACATCCTACTGTTATCATGCCATATATATATATATATATATATATATATATATATATATATATATATATATACACACACAGTGTGTGTGTGTGCATATACTGTGCTGTGTGTGTATCTATATAATTACACACAACATATATATATATATATATATATATATATATATATATATATATATATATTTATATATATATATATATATATATATATATATATATATATATATATATATATATATATATATATATATATATATATATATATATATATATATATACACACACAGCGTGCGTGTGCCTATACTGTGCTGTGTGTATATCTATATAATTACACACCACATATATATATGTATATATATAGAAAAGAACCGATTGTGAGTGAACGTGTTTTTTTCCACCGTTGGCGACACGATTAGTGAAGGGCGAGTCAGACTTGATCCTGAAAAAGCATACATGCTAATTTTTTGGAAGAAGAATATTTGATTGATGACTGTGGTGTTCTTAGTGTCATAGTGTGTGTAGTTGGTATGTTCCATGAGCAGCAGAAGTGCACTTTTTGGAGAGCTGTATTATTTGCAGTTTTGGGCCCAAGGGACTGATTTTATTTTACACTACATTATTATTTATACACCTATAGTGATCACAGAGACAGGTTGTGTTTGTGTTACTGTATACATTTGTTTTTCTGAAAAATCCCACTTAATATACTTTGGGTAATAACAGTCAATATTTATTTATTTTATTTTTTTAGGGGGGTAACAGTCAATATTTATTCATTTATTTTATTTTATTATTTTATTATAAAATAAAAGTGAGCTTTTGTTAAACAAAATATTGTGTGTTTTTTTTTCCATATACAACAACTTATCTGGATTCGATAAGAGAATCGATAAGGAATCGGTTCGATAATGGGCTCGAACTCAATTTCTTATCAAACATCATCCCTAGTGCAAGTGCCCGTGCATGTGCGTAGAAATTCCAATAATGGCCACGTAGAAGGTGACTTTCTCGTCCGCTCCTCTCCACTCCATACTGCGTTCTTAAAACGCTGACAATTCCACTCAGGTGATTTAGGCACGTCACGCCACGTCATGTCAAGGAGAAGGGGAGTACGTTGACGAGTCGCCATAGAAACCGACTGAGCTGACTGACAGCCAGTCAACGGGGAGCCGAGCGAAGAGGCAAAGCGAGGCCAGCAATGGTAATGACGTGCTCGTCGAGGGGACAAGTTGTTTTATCGCGATTGAATTGAAGTCATTACCGTGATGCATACTTTGATCCTCCTAAATCAATGTCTGTGAATAAAAGGGAAAATGTTATTGGCATTAGGTCACCGCTTGTTTATTGCATTCACACATTTTGAAAAGTGCCCTGAATGTATTAAGTATAAACATTGTGTGGTTTAATTTTGTTCAAAAGGTATTGAATGTTCCGCCCACCAAAATGCTTTCAAACCAATATCAGTAATTTTTTTTCAATGATATAGAATCAAACTTTCTAATGGAAGGAAGTCAAGTAAAAGGACAATTGTTAAAACGCCATTTTAAAAAAAAAAAAAAAACTGTCACATTAACCCCATTATAATATGATAAATACAGTGGCACCTCGGCTTGCAAGTTCAACTGGTTCTGTGACGGAGCTCGAATTTCAAATCAATTTTCCCATTAAAATGGATTAAAATTAGAGATAAATGCTTTAAAATGTAATATCGTAAATTATAGGTATCATTTTTTTTTAATTATCGGTATCTTTTTTTTTTTTTTTTTTTTTTTTTTTTAAATTAAATCAACATAAAAAAACACAAGATACACTTAGTGCACCAACCCAAAAAACCTCCCTCCCCCATTTACACTCATTCACACAAAAGAGTTGTTTCTTTCTGTTATTATTATTCTGGTTCCTACATTAAATATCAATACAGTCTGCAAGGGATACAGTCCGTAAGCACACATGATTGTGCGTGCTGCTGGTCCACTAATAGTACTAACCTTTAACAGTTAATTTTACTCATTTTCTTTAATTACTAGTTTCTATGTAACTGTTTTTATATTGTTTTACTTTCTTTTTTATTCAAGAAAATGTTTTAATTTATTTATCTTATTTTTTTTTATTTTTTTAAAAAGGACCTTATCTTCACCATACCTGGCTGTCCAAATTAGGCATAATAATGTATTAATTCCACGACTGTATATATCGGTATCGGTTGAAATCGGTATCGGTAATTAAGAGTTGGACAATATCGGAATATCGCATATCGGCAAAAAGCCATTATCGGACATCCCTAAGTAAAATGTTATCATTCCATTTAGGGCTCCCCCAAAAAACATCACAATGAAGGAATGAAGGAATGTAACTTTTAGATAGGAAATACTGTCCAAAAACAATACTATTGAATGTACTACAAACGAGTACAGTAGTGTTATAAACTAATGTAAAAAAAAAAAACTACAGTATCGCCTTCGAGCTGCTTCTCTGTCAAACACACCATCAGCAGCTTCACGAACCTCGTAGTCGGCAACACACCTGGGTCATGCTTTTCCGATGTTTTTTTTTTTCTTAAATGTATTTAATATAGTCTGTTTCTTCTTAGCGTTGTCCTTCACACTATCTTTGTTCCCATGGTTGCAAAAACAAAGTTATGTTTTGCTAGCTATTAGCCAACGAGCTATGGAGCAAAACATCGGATGTTTTGGTCGGACCTTACTGGGTTTAGCGTGATATTCGTCATGCCAGCTAGCGGTAGGGAGACTAACACCATTTTTTACTCGCAATCTGAAGCATACTAATTAGATAGACAATATTAATATGTTTATATTATTTCCTAGAAAAGACAAGTATATTTGGGGTCTAAAGAGTTATGCATGAAAACCAGGTGGCATCAAATTACTTTTAACCCAAGCAAGGCTGCACTTTTCTTCACACACACACACACACACACACACACACACACACACACACACACACACACACACACACACACACACACACACACACACACACACACACACACACACACCAGTGACGTGCTGTCAGGGGAGGCAGGTGAGGCGGGGCCTCACGTGCCATAATGGAAAGAAAAAAAATGTAAAAAGGAAAAAAAAAAAATTAAATTGTTATATGTATCCAGTGATTATACTATAAAGTTATTTTCCATTTAACTTCACCAGTTTTAGATTATTTTTATTCAAAATCGCTGAATTTTCACAATTGCCGTTCAAATACTGAGAAGAGACTTGCGGTGAGTCACCAGCCAGTTGAGGCACGTCACTGAGTTGAGCCTCACCATGGATTGCGCAATGATTCGGCTAACTGCTGGCCTGCTGTGCAGTGAGACCGTATTGCTATATGAATTATATTATACATTTCCATAGTTTAGTTAGCTGAGGTATATAATGTACAGTGTATTTTGTCAACAACTGTATATGTGTAACGTATTTCTTGTGCTGAGCATTCATAAAACTGCTGCAAAGACGCACTGTGTGAGGCTCGCAGTAATCCCGCCTCCTGGTGGTAGAGGGCGGTAGTGATCCCAGGGATCATTCATGCGACTACTCGGCTGCAGCATAAGTAACAACAAGCAGCAACAGTTAGCAGCGATCGTTTATTGTTTCCTCTTGCCTGGACTATTAACATGGAGGATTACATATCTAAAATAAAACAGTTTTCTAAACTGGACTTTCAATCGCAGCAGGAGGTAATACTTAAAGGAAGATCTCCATCGAGACAGAGAGACTTTTAAAACTGAAGAAAGATAAGGAAGACTTCTATAAACAAGTTATCGATGCTTTTGTTCAAAAGGAGCTGCGCATGGACTTCATTTATAAGTAAAGGTAAGACCATCATAACGTTTTTTTTTTATTAAATGTGCTTTTTTGTGTGCTACAGTTTGTATGTGTAAAGTTAAAGTTAAGTTAAAGTACCAATGATTGTCACACACACACTAGGTATGGTGAAATTTGTCCTCTGCATTTGACCCATCCTCTTGCTCACCCCCTGGGAGGTGAGGGGAGCAGTGGGCAACAGCGGCGCCGCGCCCGGGAATAATTTTTGGTGATTTAACCCCCAATTCCAACCCTTGATGCTGAGTGCCAAGCAGGGAAGAATGCTGTTATGAGCTTTTAAGCATAACCCGTTAACTGCTGCCAATGAAATGGTGAATAAGATACTCTTTAGGGTTCATATGTTTGTAAATCTGACTGTGATGAAGTCAGTGCCTCACCAGCCAGGAACCTCATCGCACGTCACTGACACACACACACACACACACACACACACACACACACACACACACACACACACACACACACACACACACACACACGTTTGGTTTTTGATTTTGTCTCCCAAAAAATGTTTCTTTTACGAAAGCAGCTCTGAAAAAAAGAGAGGTTGTCTTATATTTGCGTCAATATACTGTAATGTTTTAAAACACAGGTCAAGTAGTTTATTCGTTAATTTACTAACACGATTTTGACCTCCATGCATCCAACTTTTACAGTAAGTCTTAAAGCACCTCTTCCTTAGGGCGTTTCAGTGTTAGAACTTCACCTTTATCATTAGTTTTTAGAGCCCAAAATGCGTCCGTTGTCCCTTTTCTGTCTACACACTGTGTCTGCCTGCAAGTACTCAGTGTGTGTGCACTACCGAACATGCTCGTCTGCTCGTAAACCAACAATGACACGACGTACCGAATATGATTCATTAGTATCGCGGTACTATACTTATACCGTACAACCCTACGTTGGACAGATACAATATATTTTAGAAAAGTATATAATACTTTAAAGGACAAAAGAGCAAATATTATGCCTGCATGTTTGATACCGTTAAAGTTAAATGCACCGCCAAAAATATACTGAAAGAGTTTCCTCCCTCACAAAAGAGTCCAAGGAAAAACGAAAAGAGGAAGCTGGCAGTCAAGCAATGAACAGAGAGACAAGGGTTGTGGGCTCAGTCGGGGGGACAGGAAGGAACCTCTCCTCAATAGAGCTGTACTCCACGCGGCCACGGCTATTCAAATGAGACGCTCGCCATCGGCCGATCATCTCCAAAATGAATGCACGCATGGCTGCACACGCCCCCCCCCCCAAAAAAACAAACAAAAAAAAACAAGTCTCGCTGGTTTTGTTTCCAGCTGTCAGCTGCTGGATTCCACCACATAATAGCACATTGAATTTGAAAAAGTGTTGCCATGGATACTCCCCTTTCACCAGAGACAGTCCTTATTCATCACTAAATAAAGACCGAAGGACTCGACGCCTCACAAGGATGGCGACGGGAAAAGTTGAAGCGGCGAGAAACAACAACATCGCACCGAGATGGCCGCCGTGTCAATGGGAAGTCTGCATGGCGGCTAAGGCGACACGGTCGGTGCGTCAATGGCAGTCGCTAACCATCAGAGTGCGCGAGGCTACAGCTGAGGGCCAGGGAGACATGTCCGGTGTCAAATATGTCTGGCGGCCTGATCCCTTGATTCACCTGTCAATGTGTCAACATGAGAAGGACACGGAAACCCTCGGCGGCGGCTCCTCGGCGGCGCAGGTGAAGGATGTCAAACAGCTGATGAAAACAACGTTGCTACAGATCGCTTTTGTTCATGCAGGAACTTAAAATGAACATAAAATATGCCACAAAGGTTGTATTCATGTGCAGCCTTTCTACAACAACAGGAAACCCATTGGACTACACTGCAACAACTGAAATCTAAGTAAATATCTCAAATAAGGGTGATATTTGCTTATTTTCTGGCTGATAAGATCATTCTTCTCACTAAGCCAGGGGTGTCAAACTCATTTTAGGTCGGGGGCCACATGGAGAAAAACCTACTCCCAAGTGGGCCAGACATGTAAAATCACGGCACGATAACTTAAAAATAAAGACAGCCTCAGATTGTTTTCTTTGTTTAAAAATAGAACAAGCACATTCTGAAAATGTACAAATCATATTGTTGTTGGGTTTTTTTACACTTACATGTTGCGGTTAATAGTATTCTATCTTTATTTGTCGTTATTTATATTTTCTGAATAAATTATGCGATAATGTTCATCAGTCAACTCATTGGTGTTCATTTTCAATCTATCAAGATAACAAAAATTATATGAAAACCAAATTACAGCATGTTATGTAGTTTGATCATTTACCTCGACTGATGTACTAACATCATGTGGTTTATTTTGTACATACACTACCGTTCAAACAATTTTGTGGAATAGCCTTCATTTCTAAGAACAAGAATAGACCGTCGAATTTCAGATGAAAGTTCTCTTTTTTTGGCCATTTTGAGCGTTTAATTGACCCCACAAATGTGATGCTCCAGAAACTCAATCTGCTCAAAGGAAGGTCAGTTTTGTAGCTTCTGTAACGAGCTGAACTGTTTTCAGATGTGTGAACATGATTGCACAAGGGTTTTCTAATCATCAATTAGCCTTCTGAGCCAATGAGCAAACACATTGTACCATTAGAACACTGGAGTGATATTTGCTGGAAATGGGCCTCTATACACCTATGTAGATATTGCACAAAAACCAGACATTTGCAGCTAGAATAGTCATTTACCACATTAGCAATGTATAGAGTGTATCTCTTTAAAGTTAAGACTAGTTTAAAGTTATCTTCATTGAAAAGTACAGTGCTTTTCCTTCAAAAATAAGGACATTTCAATGTAACCCCAAACTTTTGAACGGTAGTGTATGTAGCATCATCTACAAAGATTCACTGTTATGTGGATCCACTATGGACTGTACTTAGTTGGGGGGTTACCCACATATGCGGTCCTCTCCAAGGTTTCTCATAGTCATTCACATCGACGTCCCTTATGTGGGCTCTGTGCCGAGGATGTCGTTGTGTCTTGTGCAGCCCTTTGAGACTTTTGTGATTTAGGGCTATATAAATAAACATTGATTGATTGATTGATTGATTGAAAGAATGCCCATTGCGACATCCAGTGGACACATTTCGAACAGCGGTTTATTTCATTCAAATATTTCAGGTTAATTGTTATACTTAGCAAACTCATCCCGCGGGCCGGATAAAACCTGTTCGCGGGCCTGATCCGGCCCTCGGGCCGTACGTTTGACACCCCTGCACTAAGCAGATTTTATGTTAGAGTGTTTTACTTGTTTTAAGGGTTTTGGTCCTAAATGATCTCAGTAAGATACTACAGTTTGTAGCTGAGATTTTATGACCTATATTGAGTAAAACATGCTTGAAACTAGAATATCAACTGTTGCAAAGCTGTGTCATCAACACTCACAAGTATAAAACTACTTTTTTTAAGTAATAATTTCTTATTTCAAGCATGAAAAAAAAATCATGACTTTGACACAATTGTGTCTCATAATTAAAACAGATGACAGCCAAATGGACTTTGCGGTTTTATATTCAATGAAACAATAGAAAATACGTTCTCATATAGTAGTACAGTTGGCACAGTACAGTAAACTGACAGTTAATATTTAAACATTTAACATTTCTAACAATTGTGAACCGAAATTGTCAGGTTCAAACACTGATGACATCTATTAAACAAGACAAAAGGCAAGGAATCAAACAGAGACGGAATTAAATTTGGACTCAATATTGAGGAGAGACATGGCCACTGTACTCTCTGCACAGTCCTGCACCACGCTCTGACGAAGAAGGTTTTCGTCTCCTCTTTTATTTGGATGTTCAATGTTTACGCAGTCCTTGTTTTCGGTCACATTGAAGAGAAAAGAAGAAGATGCCTTGGGCTTGGGCTCGTCCTGGATTCAGCTTGTTCAGGTTTTTGAGGACAATAGATAACCCCTCCCGTCTCATTCCACCGTACACAGCGGAATCACAGCTTCTTGTCAGTTCATTCGAAACTCAGAACGGAAAGTTTTTTTGATAATTTAAATACCATTTTTCTGACAGAAATAGTTCATGCACATTCAGATGAATTCTTCAAAATTACAATAACATTTTTTTGGCCGGGGGTCGGGCTGTTTATATGCGCACTAATTGACTGAAAGAGCACGCACTTGGCGCGACGATGTCATGTTATCGATGGAAAAATGCATTTTTAGACCATATGATTTGCCTGAGCGGCTAGGAGACCCCGAGAGTAACAAGCGGTTGCCTTGTTGCCTTTCCATTAAGAAAAATAAGTTAGTTTTTAGTATAAGTTTGCTGGTTTCAAGAAATGTAATGCCGAGCGCATATCATTATGTCAAGATAATGGCACTAACATTTACTTAATTTAAGAATATTTTTCAACATATTGAGCAAAAAGGTCTTTTTTTTCTACCAAGAAAAGTGCACTTGTTATTAGTGAGAATATACTTATTTTAAGGTATTTTGGGGTTAATTTAGGTTAGCTAATTTTAATTGTTTTGGAAAGTCTTGACAAGCTGAATTTTCTTGTTCTACTGGCAGATAATTTTGCTTAGTTCAAATAAAATACCCCTAATTTTTGTATTATTTTTTTCTTGTTTTTGAACACTGACTTTTTCCAGTGTAGCAGGCACAAGTCATTAAAATAACGTTGAGAACTTGTTCAATTAGGTCCTGACGTTGAGGAACTCAAACCTAACATTTTTTCGACGACGTTTAAATCAATTTACGTCTCGTCTCGATTACTGTATCGTATTATTTTCTAGGTCTCTCTATGTCTAGCATTAAAAAATTACAGTTGGTACAAAATGCGGCTGCTAGACTTTTGACAAGAACAAGAAAGATTGATCATATTATGCCTATACTGTATATACTTTTATATACTGTGGAGAATGCATAGATGTTTAAGAGTTCTTGCTTTATTCATAGTCATGTTTAAAGCAGCTAGTGTTTTTCCATTTGCGCTCTTTCTATTTTCTTAGGAATATGTCCGCAAGTAAACTGTGTGTGTTACCTTGAAGGCTTGCAATGTAGGTTATCTGTAGTACAACAATGAGCCTGTGTTCCTTTCTGGAGAGGGTGGGGGCTGTTTGCGTATTCAAGAAGTTGTCTCTTCCTGTTTGAATGTTAGACCATCCCGAGATGACTGTATGGCTGTATTGATGTGGGCTGGTCTCCTGAAGCTTCAGTAAAACATGATAATATTCCTATTCTGTCTTGATGGTCCTTCTTACTCTGCATATATGTCATCTGAAAGAACTTGGGATTGACCAGTGACTTTAATTCCCTGAGAGGTAGACTGGTCAGACGCAACAATACCTATACTGGCTAACCTGCACTGGCTTCCTGTGCACTTAAGATGCAATGTCAAGGTTTTACTACTTATGTACAAAATACTAATCTGTCTAGCTCCATCCTATCTTGCTGATTGTATTGTACCATATGTCCCGGCAAGAAATATGCGTTCTAAGAACTCCGGCTTATTAGTGACTCCCAGAGCCAGAAAACAGTCCACGGGCTAAAGAGTGTTTTCTATTCAGGCTCCAGTACTCTGGAATGCCCTCCCAGTAACAGTTAGAGATGCTACCTCAGTAGAAGCGTTTAAGTCCCATCTTAAAACTCAATTGTATAATCTAGCCTTTAAATAGACCCCCTTTTTAGACCAGTTGATCTGCAGTCTCTTTCTCTGCTCTGCCCCCATCTCCTGCGTGGGGAGATTAATCAGGTGACCACAGATGAGGCACTAGCTGTTCAAAGTCAGGGACCTTGGGTGGACCACTCATCTGTGCATCAGTTGGTGACGTCTCTGCACTGCTGACTTGTCTCCACTCAAGATGATACCCTGCTGGCCCTACTATGGACTGGACTCTCACACTATTAACTAGATCCACTCGACGTCCATTGCACCGGTCGCCCAGTGGGGGTCCCCACATCTGCGGTCCCTTCCAAGGTTTGTCATTGTATCCAATTGGGTTGAGTTTTTTCCTTGCCCTGGTGTGGGATCTGAGCCGATGATGTTGTTGTGGCTTGTGCAGCCCTTTGAGACACTTGTGATTTAAGGCTATATAAATAAACTTTGATTGATTGATTGATTGAATTTTGGGTTCTGACGTTGAGTTGACCATTGAATGGTTGAAACATAATGCTTTTTGATGACGTTCATTCAATGTCAGGTTGTGACGTTGATTTGACCTTTGAAATTTGGTCATTTCCCAACCAACAACGTGGATCCAACATTGGACATCAACGTTGTCTCAATTTACAAAATACAACTATTTGGAAAGATAGATTGGATAGATTAAGGATGGATCTGGATATATATTGGATGGATGATCGGATATGGTTATATATTGTGTAGATGGCTGGATGGATGATATGGAAATATATTGAATGTGTGTGTGAATGTGAGTGTGAATGTTTCTGTCTATAGAATGGATGGATGGATGAATGTGTTGATGAATGGATATGGATAAATATTGGATGGCTGGATAGATGGCTAGATATGGGCAGATAGATGATGGATGGATGGATGGATGACTTTGGTCCATATAAAACATGTTAGGAGGCTCATCGTAAAGTCCTGGGTTTACTTTTCAAATGAAAAGGTTGAGAAGCAAATGACTTCTGTGGCGTTCCCCAAAGGATGCCCAGCATGAAAGGCTGTAATCCCAGAGATGCTTGTCAGGGGATTAAGAACGCCAAATCCATGGACAGCAGCCTACAAGCCAATATTAAAGTGGCACACAGCGAGCTTTGCCAGCAAAGGTACACAAATGTCAAGTGTAAGACAGGCTTTCTGGACCAGGAATTACAGCAACGATATCCTTACAAGCATGAGAAGGTGCCAAAACAAAGACTGACAGCTACGTCTGCCAGGCTACAGACAAAACCATTGAAGAAAAATGTAACAGGAACTTGTGTTGAAACTTGAGCCAGTATTCATCAGAAGTTGTATTGTCAGACAATTGCATGGTTGGAACGACACCAATTTCTGGTACTTACTTTAAGAACTGAAAAGTGTGTACAACTGAAAAATACGCACAAAAACACATTGATCAGATTGATGTAGTGTGCAGAGAAAACATATTTGATCATGTGGAGATTGCATATATGTTTAAGAGTTATTTCTGTATTCAGCTAGTGTTTTTCCATTTGTACTCTTTCTATTTTTTATCTTATGTCCGCAAGTAAACTATGTGTGTTACCTTGAAGGCTTGCACTGTAGGAGATGGAATACTCCCTTTTGTCTTATCTGTAGTAGAACAATGAGGCTATGTTCCTTTCCAGAGAGGTGGAGGCTTTCTTCATGTGCAAGAAGTTGGCTCTTCCGTTTGAGTGTTAGAACAACTTGGGAAGCCGGTATGAATGTATTGGTCTAGGTGGTTCTCCTGAAATTTTAGTAAAACTTTTCTGTCTTGGTGATCCTTCTTACTCAGCATATATGTCATCAAAAGAACTTGGGATTGACTAGTAATTTAGATTCCCTGGGAGGAAGATCTGGTCTACGCAACAATCACTATTTTAAAAAGATTAAAGATTAAGATTAAAGTACCAATGATTGTCACACACACACTAGATGTGGTGAAATTTGTCCTCTGCATTTGACCCATCCCCTTGGGGAGCAGTGGGCAGCAGCGGCGCCGCCCCCGGGAATCATTTTTGGTGATTTAACCCCCAACTCCAACCCTTGATGCTGAGTGCCAAGCAGGGAGGTAATGGGTCCCATTTTTATAGTCTTTGGTATGACTCGCAATAGAATCTTAAAGGCCTACTGAAACCCACTACTACCGACCACGCAGTCTGATAGTGTATATATCAATGATGAAATCTTAACATTATAACACATGCCAATACGGCCGGGTTAACTTATAAAGTGAGATTTTAAATTTGCCGCTAAACTTCCGGTTCGAAACGCCTCTGAGGATGACGTATGCGCGTGACGTAGACCGGCGAACACGGGTATGCCTTCCACATTGAAGCCAATACGAAAAAGCTCTGTTTTCATTTCATAATTCCACAGTATTCTGGACATCTGTGTTCGTGAATCTGTTGCAATCATGTTCATTGCATTATGGAGAAGGAAGCTGAGCAAGCAAAGAAGAAAGTTGTCGGTGCGAAATGGACGTATTTTTCGAACGTAGTCAGCAACAACAGTACACAGCCGGCGCTTCTTTGTTTACATTCCCGGAAGATGCAGTCAAGATGGAAGAACTCGGATAACAGAGACTCTAACCAGGAGGACTTTTGACTTCGATACACAGACGCCTGTAGAGAACTGGGACAACACAGACTCTTACCAGGATTACTTGGATTTGGATGACAAAGACGCAGACGTGCTACTGTGAGTATGCAGCTTTGGCTTCTAAACATTTGATCGCTTGACCGTATGTGCGCAACTTTTTTTTGCGTATGTACGTAACTTTTTAAAAATATATAAGCTTTATGAACCTTGGGTTAGGTGAACGGTCTTTTGGGCTGAGTGATTGTGTGTGTTGATCAGGTGTTTGAATTGTATTGGCGTGTTCTATGGAGCTAGGAGCTAGCAGAGGAGCTAGGAGCTAGCGTAACAAACACGCAGGTGTTTTTATGCAGGATTAATTTGTGGCATATTAAATATAAGCCTGGTTGTGTTGTGGCTAATAGAGTATATATATGTCTTGTGTTTATTTACTGTTGTAGTCATTCCCAGCTGAATATCAGGTCACCCCCGGCTCTCACAGCATCTTCCCTATCTGAATAGCTTCAACTCCCCACTAGTCCTTCACTTGCACTTTACTCATCCACAAATCTTTCATCCTCGCTCAAATTAATGGGGAAATTGTCGCTTTCTCGGTCCGAATCTCTCTCACTTCATGCGGCCATCATTGTAAACAATAGGGAACTTTGCGTATATGTTCAACTGACTACGTCACGCTACTTCCGGTAGGGGCAAGCCTTTTTTTTATCAGATACCAAAAGTTGCAATCTTTATCGTCGTTGTTCTATACTAAATCCTTTCAGCAAAAATATGGCAATATCGCGAAATGATCAAGTATGACACATAGAATAGATCTGCTATCCCCGTTTAAATAAAAAAAATTCATTTCAGTAGGCCTTTAAATTGGGGCAAACAAAATCCATAAATCCTATTTAAAAAGTATATAATACGGTATGGATGTATTCGCATTACTTATTTCCTACTCCTTCTCCTTAGTAGTAATAGTAGTAGTATCATAAAATTAACCAGAAAATTATGATGGGCCTGCTATCTGGTCGCCGTAAGCCACCGTACTTGTTAGATGGTGCCGAGTGTCTAAATCCGCGAGTTTTAGGTGTAACTGTACAAAATGAGCCACAGAGCTAGCCTAAAATAGTATCATGTTTACATAAAAATACTAACACTTAGCATGTGTGCTAATGATAGCATGATAACAGTCAGCATGTTTCATATACCAAGTTATACGACTCAAAGGTGTATGGATGCAAAAATAGAAAAAAACGTGTAAAAATAGATGAAAAAGTTAGCAAACCAATGCTAATGTAAGCATGCTAACAAGCTAATGTGAGCATGATAATGCTAACTTCTATCAAACTTGCTCGACACCAACGCAGATAGAAAAAAACATGATTTTCTTCAATGCTTAGGCTGTTACCCCCGCACCCAACCAGGAATAAGCAGGAGATGGATGAATGAACATGCTGTCTGTCAATGTTGTGTACCAGAGGGGAGGGGCTTCAAAGGACTTCATGTAATTAGATGAACCTGTCACCATTACACATTAACAGCAGTTTATGTAGGATTTGTTGAAAAACTTAATGCCGAACAATGTCTGATTGTGGGCAAACGCTTGGAGATATGGACTTTTCGTAAAAACTGTGAGCGCCTCAAAGCTTTCAGGACCAGTCCGGTGTTCTCAGATTTCCGATAAGTGTAGAAATGGCCGAGTTAGAGCGAGTAGGAAAATAAGAATTTGTGTGTTTTTTCACGCCGACATCCAACATTGGAGTCAATGAGAGATTTAGCTGACTTTTTTGGCTTTGAGGGCCACCAGAAGCCAAATGGGACACATGAGCTCCATAAAAGGGATATTTTCTAAGAGAGGACATGTGTGTCAACGTTTTCACCGAAACACATGACCGTGGCATAAAAGATGTGGCCGTGAGGACAGGTTATTCACCAGAAAAAAAATAAAATTCAGGGCTTCTACACTCTAGGAAATTAGAGTGAAGGCCATCCGCTTTAATGGATGGATGTTTATTCGTGAATAGTGTCGCCATGGTAACACGAAATGTTTCCAACTTAAAATACGCCCATCGGCGCTAACCCGACCTTTCCGACGGTATAACATATGTGGGGGGTCGTTGGCCGGTTCGTCTCATATTAGACACAAGGTACCCATCCAATTGACCCATTTTCTTTTAGTTCGTGAATAGTGTTGCCATGGTAACACGAAACGTTCCCAATTTAAATTCCCGCCATCGGCGTGAACAAGACCTTTCCGATGGTATAACATATGTGGGGGTTCGTTGGCCGGTTCGTCTCGTAGTAGACGCGGCAGAATAAGATAGAAGAACTATAATAAAGTTTGAAGTATGAGCAATAATAATATGGGCTGCTTGCATTGCAACAGGCCTATAACTATCTTTTAAAAAAATACAGCCATTAACGACAATGATAATGACATAATAAAATGTGTGGTATTTCTACAACCAATACTATTATTATACTGAATTACATAATTAAAGCACAATACAATGAATTAAAGTGCATTGAATTACAATGTATTGTATTATCTTTATTATTAGAGTAAGTCTTAGTGGTGGTGGTAGTATAGCATTTTCTAATTAATTTTTATGTATCTAAACCAGACCTGGGCATTCGCGGGCCACAGGTTGCTGTGTTTAAAGAATCTAATTTGAATCGCCACTACACGACGAAGCACGAGGAAAAATACCGGAATCTATCTGATGAAGCGCGCGCAAGGGAGACTGATGCGTTGATGGTAAAACTGCAAACCCAACAAGGACTTTTTGCCAAATTTCCCACCCCCAGAGATGCAGCCATCAGGACAAGTTTCGTCATTTCTCACAAAATCGCCAGAAAAAGTAAGGCGTTTTCTGACGGAGAGTTTATTAAGGAGTGCTTATTGGACTCTGTTGCGCTGATATGCCCCGGAGAAAAGGGGCGCATTTGAGAACGTGTCACTCTCCCGACGCACTGTAACGAGGCGGGTTGAGACCATCGCTGGAAACTTGGAGCTTCAGCTGAAGAACAGAACGGCCGACTTTGACTGTTTTTCGCTGGCTTTGGATGAGAGCTGCGATGTACGTAACACCGCCCAGCTGCTCATCTTCTTACGAGCGAATACTGCAGACTTTCAAATCACGGAGGAGCTGGCAGCCATGCAGTCAATTAAAGAGACAACCACAGGTAATGACTTGTTCACATATGTAAATGTGTGTTTGGACATGTTAGGACTGAAATGGGACAAGCTGGCAGATGGTTGTCCAAATATGACGGGGAAAAACTTTGGACTTTTAAAGAGGATGCAGGATAAAGTGACAGAAATTGACATTTTTGCATTGTATTATACATCAGGAAGTGTTGTGTAAGACAGTGTTAAAAATAAAACCATCAAAAGCAATCTGTTTTTCGTATAAAGTTAAGTTAGGTTAAATGAAATTATTATTATTATTATTTATCTTACGGTATATCAAAAATAATTTGAGCAAAATTTAATTGAAATATTGTCGGTGTGGCCCTCCAGCAGTGCTCAGGTTGCTCATGCGGCACCCGGTAAAAATTAATTGCCCACCCCTGATCTAAACTATGGAAATTATTTGTATTTTGTATTTTGATGTTATTTATTGTAAATACATTATATCGTTACATTTTTTGTGCAAGTTTATTCCAACAACAGGTACACAATATGTTGTTTTTATTTTTTTATTAACATTGATGCTGAATAGTGTATTACATGCCAAAAATGGTCTTATTAATATGTTGCCCTTGTTCATCACATAAATCAGATGTGTGGTATTTTTCAGCGATTAAATATTGTGATCAAAAGGAGAGGCCGATAGATAGCTGTGATACCATACGTGAAAAGGTTACATTTACATTTAGCCGACCTTTTAAAAAAAAAACAAGTTTATTCTCCAGCCGCACGCGTTGCATGCCTGTGTACTCATCAAGATGCCAAAGTCTGATTTAGTTATTCACATCACCCTCATGTAAAACGTGGAGTGTTTCTTCCCACAGCCTGAAGGCAGTCACTTCATGCTGACTTTAGCACTGCAAGCACATAATTCCTCTCAAGTTCCAGTGTCAGAGCTGATAAACTGGAAAAGACGACAAATGCTCGGGAATAAAATATATATTTATATCTTTCACTAACTCCTAATCCTTTGAAACTTTAATTAAAGACTTGGGAAGATGGAGCATTTTATTATCATTTTTATACATTTTGTCTCAGGCCGCTTGATGATTGCGCTTCATAAACTGTCTCAACGCAATCTTCTTTTTTTTTCTTTTTTTTAAAAATCACAACATGTGACAAAGGACAATTTACCGCATGAAAAACGATCAAAGAGGCAAACATTTTTCAACAAGTCAAATAACTCATTACCATGTTCGGCAAATCCCAGTTTGAATTCTGCGTGCTGTAATTGGACAGCTAACACCCCGACTCATGCTTGAAGTCAACTGGGGTAGGCTCCGTCTCGGACGTGACCCAGATGAGGACAAGCGCTATAGGAAGTAAAAGAAAGGACGTGCCGTAGTTTGGACACAATGTGCAAAACCCAAAACCAGTGAAGTTGGCACGTTGTGTAATTCGTAAATAAAAAACAGAATACAATGATTTGCAAATCCTTTTCAACTTTATATTCAATTGAATAGACTGCAAAGACAAGATATTTAATGTTCGAACTGATGAAATAATCATTAATTTACAATTTAATGGCAGCAACACATTGCAAAAAAGTTGGTACAGGGGCATTTTTACCACTGTGTTACATGGCCTTTCCTTTTAACAACACTCAGTAAACGTTTTGGAACTGAGGAGACCAATTTTTGAAGCTTTTCAGATGGAATTATTTTCCATTCTTGCTTGATGTACAGCTTAAGTTGTTCAACAGTCCGGGGGTCTCCGTTGTGGTATTTTAGGCTTCATAATGGACCACATATTTTCATTGGGAGACAGGTCTGGACTACAGGCAGGTCAGTCTATTACCCTCACTCTTTTACTATGAAGCCACGCTATTTCATCCCTACAAGCCTGTTCCGCAGGTTTCCCTGCTCTTCAGGGGATTTTATTAAATAAAATCCCCTAAAGAGCAGGCAAACCGAGGAAAAAACACAGGCTATTTAATCCCTACAAGCCTGTTTCACAGGTTTCCCTGCTCTTCAGGGGATTTTATTAAATAAAATCCCCTGAAGAGCAAGGAAACCCAGGAAAAAACACAGAGGCTATTTCATCCCTACAAGCCTGTTTTGCAGGCTTCCTAGAGCAAGGAAACCTGTGAAACAGGCTTGTAGGGATTAAATAACTTGTGTTTTTTCCTGACCTAATATATATATATATATTAAGTCAGGAAAAAACTGTTATAATAAAATCCCCTGACGAGCAGGGGAACCTGCGAAACAGGCTTGTAGGGATGATATAGCCTGTTGTGTTTTTTCCTGACCTAACGTATATTCCGCTCCATACCGGTATTGAGCACTGTATAACGGATAAACCACAGAAATTTCGACATATTATATATATATATATATATATATATATATATATATATATATATATATATATATATATATATATATATATATATATATATATATATATATATATATATATATATATATATATAGATGCTTTTAAAAAAGGCTTAAAAACCCTTTTTTTTAGATATATGCAAACTAGTTATAGCTATTTGGCTGTTCTAGTTTTTATTTATTTATTTTTTTACTATCTTTTTATTAATTAATTTTATTTTATTTATTTTTTTTAATACACTGTAGCACTTTGAGATAGTTTACTCAATATAAAGTGCTTTTTACAAATAAAATCTATTATTATTATTATATACAATATATATATATATATATATATATATATATATATATATATATATATATATATATATATATATATATATATATATATATATACACACACACACACATATATATATATACACACACACACACACACACACATATACATACATACATACATACATACATACATATATATATATATATATATATATATATATATATATATATATATATATATATATATATATATATATATATATATATTAAACCCAATTTTCTAAGGGGGAAAATCCAAAATATAGTATTTGAAAAGTTTTTTTCTCAATTTTAACATTTTTAAACTAGAATACAAAAAAATCAAGATTAGTTATTGACCAAAAATAAATAAAAAGCTCTTAAAACTCGGGAAACTTCTAGAAGCACAATTTTAAATCTTGGCAAGTAGCAAATCATTTGCAGCATATACTGTACAATATTTCTTCACTTATTAATTATGTCTAGCTTGTGTGCTATTGTGTGCTTAGCTGTGGTGAAGCTGCTAGCTGTTACTCACATATAGTCTACAATGTTTACCTTTTGTAAATTATGGATGATTTGAAGTAAACACAAACCGCAGATTTCAGATGCAAGCCGGAAAAATTTGTGGTTTTTTTTTTGCTAATATCAGATCAGGACACCTCTAAAAGTAGCAATATGTATTTTTTTTTTGACATAGAAGTAAGTCATAAACACTTTAAACATATATAGACCAGCAGGCATGTGTCAAGCATAAACGAACATGACAAATAAGTCGAGACAACCATAGAGTTTCCCCTGTGGTCTCCCCACTTGCCATTTCCATAGAGCAGCTATCCAATTAGGTGATCCTTATAGCGGTAATTGATGGCGACGTGAACTTGTGCCAGATTGACGGTGCACAGCTCCACCTGTTTCTTCCCTCTAGTCATGGCTGGCCGGGTTACCACGCCGATAGGCGGGGGGGGAAAGAAGGTTGCAGACAGGTTAGATGTAAATAAAAGTGACAGCAGCCGAGCCGCAATTATGTGGCGTGTTAGTGAGAAAGATGGGAGGGTGAGAGACGGGTCTGTGGTTTAATCTGGGAGGCTTTAAACACTCCCTAAACAACACCGCATATATCAACACACACAAACACGAACAACCCTCAGGGTAAAGAACGCAGTGAATCATTTAGATAACAGATAATTCTCTCAGAATTAAAATCCAGTTAGGCGGCTCTGTTGTAATACGGTCCGCATTGTTATGCTTATTGTGATAATGTACCGTTTTTTTATTTTTTATTACTCAGTCGAATGGATGTGTTGGCTCACACCTGAAAAGCCAATTATTTCAAATAAATACTGCATACACCACACGTTTTCTTTGAGGGCCACATCGCAGTTATGGCTGCCACCAGAGGGCCGATTTTAATAGTGAATAATAAAAAAGTACCCATGATTGTCACACACACACTAGGTGTGGCGAAATTATTCTCTGCATTTGACCCATCACCCTTGATCACCCCCCTGGGAGGTGAGGGGAGTAGTGAGCAGCAGCGGTGGCCGCGCCCGGGAATCATTTTTGGTGATTTAACCCCCAATTCCAACCCTTGATGCTGGGTGTCAAGCGGGGAGGTAATTGGTCCCATTTTTATAGTCTTTGGTATGACTCACGTATTGAACTCACGACCTACCGATCTCAGGGCGGACACTCTAACCACTATTTATGGATTGGCCTATGCATTTTATTATTGAATCTATTTTTTTACGTACACTGTAAAAAAAAGATTTTTTAAATCTGTATATTTCACAGTAAAATTCTGGTCACCTTTTTTTTTTTAAATGTAAAATCTACACATTTTTTAAACAGTAGATGGAAAAAAAAGTACCCACTGTTTATTTAGCATTTTAAAATGGTACCACGGTTAATTTACGGTAAAATACTGGCAGCTTAGTTGCCAAAATCTTACTGTAAAATTTAAGGTTAGTTTGTTCAACATATTACTGTAAATAGAAAGACAGAACCCCTGTTATTTTTTAAATTCTGGCAACTGAGCAGTTTGTTACCGTAACATAACTTCGGTACCATTTTTCCATTTACAACAGTAGATTTTACAGTAAAAAAAAAAAAGACATTACTTTATAGTGGCCCTGCGATGAGGTGGCGACTTGTCCAGGGTGTACCCCGCCTTCCGCCCGATTGTAGCTGAGATAGGCTCCAGCGCCCCCCGCGACCCCGAAGGGAATAAGCGGTAGAAAATGAATGGATTATTTTATAGTAAAAACAGTGGTGGAGTTTTTTTCAATATACAGTTTTCAATTGAATATGCTGTAAAAAAAAAAAAAAAAAAAACGTAATTAGAACGTAATATCTATTGTCCTTTTTACAGCGAACAATTTAATGGATAGCTTTGAAACCATAAGTCAAGCAGATGTTGAAGTATTTATTTATATTTTAACAAATAAAAATGTGTGGAATATATGGTCATATATTATTTGTTGCTATATTGCATAATATTAACATTTCAAAAGGTATGCAATTTCATCGAGCGCATGTATATATTGTTGTCGAAATGGAAAGAACAAGAATACATTTAGTACAAAAAAGATAAGGTACTTCATTGATGCATGATTTCCTAGCCGTTCGTGGGCCATATAAAAGATAGATAGATAGATAGATAGATAGATAGATAGATAGATAGATAGATAGATAGATAGATAGATAGATATTATATATATAGATATATATATATATATATATATATATATATATATATATATATATATATATATATATATATATATATATATATATATATATATATATATATATATATATATATATATATATATATATCCGCCATCCTAGTCACTGCCGTTGGGCAAGACACTTTACCCACCTGCTCCCAGTGCCACCCACACTGGTTTAAATGTAACTTAGATATTGGGTTTCACTATGTAAAGCGCTTTGAGTCACTAGAGAAAAGTGCTAT